>NW_028112864.1:0-46644 GCF_964234715.1 Podarcis melisellensis
CAAACAACTCCTGCATACTACAGCAAGAAATCAGCCATTTTCAGTCTGGCTGTAAATTGCTCTGCTGTATCTGATTAAGGAAACACAGATTAGGTTACATTGCAATTTAACAACCTCCTGTATATTAAATTCTCAAGAGGGAGGGAGAAAGTCCATTTGAAAAGAGTCAGTGGATGAGTCTCAGATATTAACCATTTTATGGTTCCCTGTTACATGACTATATTCTTGGGCATCATTGTGGATGTGAAATATCAGGGCTGTCTTCTACAATGGCTTTAAAAGAGAATTAGACAAAATCATAAAGGGGAGACAGTCAATGGCCACTAGCCACAATGGCTGCCTGGAGGAGGCAAAGGACCCCTGGACGGTTAAATCCAGTCAAAGTTGACTATGGCGTTGCGGCACTCATCTTGTTTTCAGGCCAAGGGAGCCAGCATTTGACCACAGGCAGCTTTCCGAGTCATGTGGGCAGCATGACTAAACCACTTCTGGTGCAATGGGACACCGTGATGGGAACCAGAGCACACGGAAATGCCATTTACCTTCCTGCCGCAGCTATACCTATTTATCTACTTGCACTGGTATTCTTTTGAACTGCTAGGTTGGCTGAAGGAAGCAATACTTCTGAACACCAGTTGCTCAAAACTGCATGAAGAGACCTAAGCTCTTGTGGTTTGGTTCTGCTTTCGGGTTTCCCACAGGCATCTGATTGGCTGCTGGGAGAATAGGATGCTGAGGTAGATGGGCTATGGACCTGCTCCAGCAGGGATCTTCTTGAGTATCTATTTTAACCATTCGAAATGGTTAAACTCTGCCCTAAACTGCTTTATCTTGCAACATCAGCATGCATATCTCTTGATTTAATTCTTTTGTATGCAGCTTTCCTTATCTGCTTTGTGTACATGCTTTGATATCACACCTGTTATACCAAGCTGAACACATGCTGAAAGCCTTTTTTTAAAATGGCTTGGCTATTTATTCCTATTTTAAATGGGTTCCACTTAATTTCACATGGGTGGGTGTATTAGGCTACTGCAGCTTTATCATAATTTACAGAGATTTAATGCTTTCATAACATGGTCCAAGAAGCAGGTTTTCTTCCTATATTCATGTGGGCAATTTGGAATCTGGAGTACTAGCAAATTCCAACAGTCCTAGTCAGCGTAATCAAATAGGAACAACATTGCAGATATTAAGAAGCATAAAGCACATACTTTAATTTTTCCCCCTCTGAACAGTAGAGGAAACAGGGAAGAACGTTTGCAAAAATTGTTTTCTACTTTCTACACATGTAGGAAGAAGTTTGGTTTTGAACATGTGTTTCCATTTCTTAGTGTCTATAGGAGGAGGCCGGGAAAAAGCAAGTGGAACCTCACACACTATCATAAAGAATTAAGAAAAACCATTGCCGAAACCCGGGATCGAACCAGGGACCTTTAGATCTTCAGTCTAACGCTCTCCCAACTGAGCTATTTCGGCACGTGTGTTACAATGCCTGAGCCCCTCCATCAGACATAAAAACTTGCTGACCTACAACTCACTACAGTACGTATTTCTTTCTTTATGGACTGCAGGGGAGATGGTTGCTACATTGTACTATTGCTGCATTTACACATTGATGTGCTACATTGTTACACTATCGGTCTGTATTATATTGTTACCTTATTCTAGCCACACTTGTATCCAGAGAACTCCGGAGGCCTAAAGAGTATTGCAAGGTATATTGCCATCTAAGAGCCCAAAAACTTAAGCCAAGAGGGAAACTCGGGAGACAGCATTGTCAAGTTATATGGGAGTAAGCCTAGTAGAAAACAGAGGCTGGGGCGAAGGGTTTCACAGGAAGCCAGACTTACACAAACTTCACATCTGGGGAAAGTTAAGATACTTAAATGATACTCTGCCGGATAAGCCTCATGTTAGATCCGTGCTGCGCTTGCCGTTTTACCCAGGAAGATGCACACTGTGACACTGAAATAAGGCGGGAGAAAGTGTTTTACGCTCTGGCGATACCAGATAGTTCCAGGAACTGGCGCAAAGCATAAGACCCTTAAGTTACGTCTCTGCTAACTAGCACTGGTAATACAAATTCCATATTACGAATTCATTTTGTCAGAAAACATACATGTAATCAAATCAGCTCTTTTCTGGATATTGTGGGTGGCTCTTAAAAGAGCCTTTGTTGTCTGTTTTGAAATGTCTCCGATATCTCCTAAAAATCCGAGAAGAATTTACTTGGCCTTCGCTTTATGGCTCTCGGTTTTCTTGGGAAGAAGCACAGCCTGGATGTTAGGCAACACTCCTCCTTGAGCAATGGTGACTTTGCCCAGGAGCTTGTTCAGCTCCTCGTCGTTGCGGATGGCGAGTTGCAAGTGGCGAGGGATGATCCTGGTCTTCTTGTTGTCCCGGGCAGCGTTGCCGGCCAACTCCAGGATCTCAGCAGTCAGGTACTCCAGCACAGCAGCCAAGTAGACGGGAGCTCCGGCTCCGACGCGCTCTGCGTAGTTCCCTTTGCGCAGAAGACGGTGCACACGACCCACCGGGAACTGCAGCCCGGCACGAGAAGAGCGAGTCTTGGCCTTGGCCCGAGCTTTGCCTCCTTGCTTGCCGCGTCCAGACATGATACCAACTTCTAAAGTAGAACAACAACTCGAGATGAGAAACTGGAAAAGTAAGTCACAACATGGCGATTCTGGGCCTTTTATACCCTCCCTGAGACTCAGCCTCGACAACTTGGATTGGCTGAACGCTGAAAGCCACCACAGCGTCCAATGAAAGCGCGGCTTCTCATTGTGCCCAATGAAAACGCCGAGGTCTCACGTCACCCATTGTGATGATTGGTTGGTTTCCAGAAAACCTTTTGTGCGCGTTGTGCTTGCTTAATCAGGGCGCCGAAAGGAGCCAATAGGAAAGCGGGAGGATTGTGCGCCGAACCGCGGGGGGACGGTGAATAAATAGGCGTGCTGCGAAGACTTTGCTAGCATTTGTTTTTTCACCTATATTCTCAGTGGGTCGCAGTTTCAGCGTAGCAGGATGCCGGAGCCAGCCAAATCCGTGCCTGTTCCAAAGAAGGGCTCCAAAAAGGCCATCACCAAGACGCAGAAGAAGGGCGACAAGAAGCGCAAGAAGAGCCGCAAGGAGAGCTACTCCATCTACGTCTACAAGGTGCTCAAGCAGGTCCACCCGGACACGGGCATCTCGTCCAAGGCCATGAGCATCATGAACTCCTTCGTCAACGACATCTTCGAGCGCATCGCGGCCGAGGCTTCCCGCCTGGCGCACTACAACAAGCGCTCCACCATCACCTCCCGGGAGATCCAGACCGCCGTCCGACTCCTGCTGCCCGGAGAGCTCGCCAAGCACGCCGTCTCCGAGGGCACCAAGGCCGTCACCAAGTACACCAGCTCCAAGTAATTCCTTATTCTTGGCACAGCAGCTTTTTTTAACAAACCAAAGGCTCTTTTAAGAGCCACCCACTTTCTCTGCAAAAGAGCTAAATTTGCTAGAAAAACTGCGCGTGAGCTTTATGTAAGAGGCTTTACTTGTGTATTAATTGTCTCGTGGAAATAAATGCTAGTTACTTTACGTTGTGTTATGAGATACTGCTAAAGCTAAACTTTTGCATTTGAGTCTTAGCCTGCAAATGAGGGGAGAAGCTGTTTCGGTAGGGAGAGGACTTATATTGCTCCGATGGGACACATTCAACTTAGCTAAGATGCAGTAACTTAATTCCATTAATTGTTATTACCTTTAAGTCGTGGTACAGCTCTTATCACTTGTGAATTAAAAGAGCACCAGACTTTTGGAAGATATAATCACATAAATATATATCCCTTCTCCACCTAATGTTTTAATGGCCTGAAGCTCCCATCTGAAAACTTTACACTCTTGGACAGATGAATTTTTAGAATCCATCTGGCAAGTTATTTCTTCCTTTCTCTACTTCTCTTACCCATCTCAATGCATTTTTCTTCTATTCATTTCCCCCCTCTCTCCCCATTTTATACAAGCCTTTTCAGTCTCCACTAGGTTTCCCAACTTGGCCTGTTTCTCCTATGTCTCTTAAAGTCAAAAAGCCCATACTGTTTTGAGTGCTCCAGAACTTAACTCCCTTTCCCCAGCTGTCTCCAAATCTCCATTTATTGAAATCACCAACTTGTTTCCATTTCCCCTTCATTCCCACCATCTTCCAAAGTCTGCTACACAGCAATGTGTTTAGTGGTATGTTTGGCTAATAAGGCAGATGTTTCACAGAAACATCTCTCTATTGCTGTAGGGAGGCAGTTCCCAACCCATCTTATGATTAGGGTTACAGCTGTTCTTATATCAAAGTCAGTATTCCAATTCCTTTTCAATCAGTAATGTTTTGTGTAAAGTTGCATTTGTTTGGGGAGCCAAGTTCTGGTGTGCACCTAGGTCTCAAAATATTCTGAAAGGGGACATCAGGGCTGCATGTTAAATTTGCAGACTTTTCTGGGCGGAATACTAGCAATCGACAATAACTGATTGGAACACCTGAAGTCTGATTAGATTCCGGTCCTTGCTGGTAACCCATCAATTCAATAATCATGTGCAGTAGTACTTACTCTTGTGGGATAACATCCAGCTTCCTTTATTCACAGACTTTTAACTTGGGTTACTAAAAGAAAACTCCTGCATACTGTCTGTGAAGTGGGGATCCCACATGTTGTACCACATTGGTTGCAGAAAGATATATGAAAGATTCAGTTAACTATTCTAGGTGAGTTGGCAAAGTTGAAATAAACTGAGTTCTAATCGCAGCTCAGCTAACCAAGGTGACCTCGGGCCAGCCACTGTCAACTTTACCTACCTCATTCATTCATTCATTCATTCACCTCACAGGGTTATTGTGAAGATAAAAATGGGGAGGGGGAGAACCACATTGAGCTCCTGGTTGGAAAGGTGGGATATAAACACAATATAAGAGTATGCGTAATAGTGCTTGAATGAAAAGCATTTCGCAGAAGCAACTTCACAACTTCTTTGCCACCTCTTAATGCAGGGGTCAACAACCTTTTCCAGCCATGGGCTGGTCCACCGTCCCTCAAACCATGTGGCGGGCCAGACTATATTTTGGGGGGGTGTGGAATGAACGAATTCCTATGCCCCACAAATAACCCAGAGATGCATTATAAATAAAAGGACACATTCTACTCAAGTAAAACCACTCTGATTCCCATACTGTCCGCAGGCTGGATTTAGAAGGCGATTGGGCCAGATCTGGTCCCCGGGCCTTAGGTTGCCTACCCCTGTCTTAATGTAACATAGGTTTGCTAAACAACTGTAGATTGTACACTGGTTATTCATGTTGCTGTATTCACAGGAGCAAAGGCAGGCGAGCAGCATGAGGAGCTTCAACTACAGTAATGCTAAGGTGCACCATCCTATAGGAACATGGGAAGAGCTTGCTGGGTCAGGCCAATGGCCTATCTAGCACAGCATCCTCTTATCATAGTGGCCAACCAGATGCCTGTGAGAAAGCCACTTCCGGCCTGCCCAGAAGGTGGGGTTGCGGGCTTCACGCCCACCCCCACATGAGCGGGGGCTGGTTTCAGCCCCCGCGAGAGCAGGGGAATCCCGGCTGCATCTTTGGCCTGCCCTATTTAGGGCCGGTGCAGAGCCCTAAATAGCTAGCCTGTCGTGGCCCTGTCCGAAGCCTATGGAGTTGTGGGCCAAAGGCACGCCCCAGAGCGGTGACCGAGACTCCCCCGATATAGTGTTAACCCTTCCCCGTGTCTCCAGCAAATGGGCTGGAGCCGGATAGTCGTTAGGACCAATGCCTAAGCCAATGCCTCTCATTCCTGAATTCAATAAAGTTGTGGCCTAATTCGCCCATTTAACCTTAAATTATGGTGTCTTGTGTCTTTATTTATCCTGGTGGGGGGCGGGAACTCGCCACGCAAACCAGCAAGCAGAAGCTGAGCATGAGCACTCTCCTCTCCTGCAGTTTCCAACAACTTGTATTTAGAAGCATTTGTATATATAAAAGAATCTGTTTCAAACACTGCATATTTATGGTCCCCCAGTACTTTTATTTTTAGGATCATTCAGGATCTCTGAATCTACAAAATACCTTGGTCCAGCCCCTTTTGACACAATCTGTGGTAAAGTGCCTGGGTATTATCTGAATCTTTACTGGAGGCCCCCACATAACCAACCTCTTTTGTGTTAAAGAGATTGTTAAGCTGACAACACCTTGTTGAATTGATGTCACACTACCTGAAGATATCAAGCTGCAAGATATCTCAGCAATTGGGTGCAGTTTTGCAGCACTAGTGATGCCCTGCTGTCTGTCAAAATAGCTGACCTCAAGTGAATATACCAAAGATGTATCATAGCATAGCATAGCACTGTAGAGTGTTTTGTCCACAGCTCCACTCATTAGGACTTTTGCAACACATCTTCATTAAACTCTGATTAAGTGTTGAGGATCACAAAAGTTACCTGAGATCTCTAGGTTTAAGCGGTCTCCTGCTGTGTATAATGAAAAGGCTACAGCATCGGTGTTGCTTTTGGCTATGTGAATAAACAGCTACAGGAAGCCTGCTAGAAAATAAAAATGGGCAAATCCATGGATGTAGCATTTGCACACACACGCGCGCACACACACACACACAGAAAACTTTTTGTGCATCTGTCAAGATCTTTCCGGTTCACCCTCTCGTTACAAATATGGAGTGTATTCTCGCCCACCCCTTTTGTATGGGCACAGTAGACCGCACATAGTCTTCACTTTCTATGAAAAACATCAAGAAGTTGGGAAGCATGATGGAGGAAGGAAACTAACAATAAATGTTAGTGTCTTGGAATCTTAGCCACTGTTCTTTCCTGGACATAGCACAGTGCTGGTACATAGCTAGGAAGGCTGGCTATGTTCATCCTTACTTTTTAAGCATCTCAGTTGGAAAGGTTTTTGGAACCCCCAAATTCCAGAACAATTTGGGGTACAATTGTATATACACACTTGGGAGTAAGCCCTGTTGTACTCAGTGGAATTTACTTCTGAGTGGACAGTGCTTATAGTTGCACTATTGATTTTTCATAGCTGTGTATCTTGTGATATATACATAATTAGGTTGGGCTTCATTTTATAATTGGTTATTATTTGTTCCTGGTTGAATTCTGCGTATATACATACTGCCACCAGCCGCTTTCAGCTATTCTGTCATAGCAGCACAGAAATATATATATAACGCGAATGATATCTTGCCGCCACGAAAACGCTAAAGCGAGAAGACTGTGAAGGCGCCAACAACAATTTCAAATTGAAAGGACAACGAGGGCGCCGATTGGCTTATTTGAAACTACCCAACCCTCTTCTCATTGGATAGAACCAAAGTTGCCCGCCAAGGTTTTTTTTTTCCTGGGAATTGAGCGGGAGGCTCCGCCTCTTAGTTTTCATTCTGGTCGGAAAGCATTGTATATAAACCGGCTTGGACAGCGGCAGAACTACATTTGGTTGGCGCTGCTGTATTCGTGACGATGTCAGGACGTGGAAAGGGAGGCAAGGGGCTGGGGAAAGGAGGCGCCAAGAGGCACCGCAAGGTACTCCGCGACAACATCCAGGGCATCACCAAGCCCGCCATCCGCCGCCTCGCTCGCCGCGGAGGAGTCAAGCGCATCTCCGGGCTCATTTACGAGGAGACCCGCGGCGTCCTCAAGGTCTTCCTCGAGAACGTCATCCGCGACGCCGTCACCTACACCGAGCACGCCAAGAGGAAGACTGTCACCGCCATGGACGTGGTGTACGCTCTCAAGCGCCAGGGCCGCACTCTGTACGGCTTCGGCGGTTAACGGCTCCTCCGCTTCCATTGACCAAAACATCAACAAAAGGTCCTTTTCAGGGCCACCCACCTTTTCCGGAAAAGAGCCAATCGCTGTCTTTGTTCTAATGCAAGTTCAATAAATCGAGCACTATCAAAAATAAATGGAGGGGAGGAAACTCTTAGAACATGCTGGCCAGGGAAGTTTTATTTGCCACCTAGAAGCCTAATAAAATAACCGGCCACCATTCATATAAAATTAATCCGCCTCCATTCCTGCGTAGTGTCTTTAAATGCTTTGCATTCGGAGCTATCTTTTCGTCTCATTGGCTCAAAGCAGCTGTTCTTGATTGCCAAGTGACTGCTTTAAAATAAACTTGGTCAAAGAATGCAGTACGCTCTTGTTTAGAGAACTGATGGCTTCACTTAAAAAAAAAAAAGACTACATTCTTTATATACTGACAATACACGCCGTACCGCGTGCAGCAGAGTGGCGCAGCGGAAGCGTGCTGGGCCCATAACCCAGAGGTCGATGGATCGAAACCATCCTCTGCTAATTTTTTTTTTTAAATATATATTTTATTTTACAATCAGGTTTTTTCTTTTTTAACTGCATAAAGCAATGTATTGGGGTTCCTTCCTAAAATGCTTTCCTGGGAGTCAGTCCTTCTGTACTCCAGCGAGACTTCTGAGTAGATTTGCATAAGAACAATAAAAACGCTGCTATAAGTCAACGAGGCAAGAAATTAACGACAGGGTTTCTTTTCTTCCTGATTTCCTGAGAAGTTCCACCGACGCAGCCTCCACCCTCAGCTCCCTGTAACTTTATTCCAGCGCCTATTTTCTTTTAAATAAAAATAGGGAGCGACATTAGAGGTAGGAGAAAACGTGTTTTTATAAATAAATAGAAATCAGCTAGCAGAGGATGGTTTCGATCCATCGACCTCTGGGTTATGGGCCCAGCACGCTTCCGCTGCGCCACTCTGCTGCACGTGAATTGGTCTGTATTGTCTCTATATAAAGGATGAGGGGAGGAAACTCTTAGAACATGCTGGCCAGGGAAGTTTTATTTGCCACCTAGAAGCCTAATAAAATAACCGGCCACCATTCATATAAAATTAATCCGCCTCCATTCCTGCGTAGTGTCTTTAAATGCTTTGCATTCGGAGCTATCTTTTCGTCTCATTGGCTCAAAGCAGCTGTTCTTGATTGCCAAGTGACTGCTTTAAAATAAACTTGGTCAAAGAATGCAGTACGCTCTTGTTTAGAGAACTGATGGCTTCACTTAAAAAAAAAAAAGACTACATTCTTTATATACTGACAATACACGCCGTACCGCGTGCAGCAGAGTGGCGCAGCGGAAGCGTGCTGGGCCCATAACCCAGAGGTCGATGGATCGAAACCATCCTCTGCTAATTTTTTTTTTTAAATATATATTTTATTTTACAATCAGGTTTTTTCTTTTTTAACTGCATAAAGCAATGTATTGGGGTTCCTTCCTAAAATGCTTTCCTGGGAGTCAGTCCTTCTGTACTCCAGCGAGACTTCTGAGTAGATTTGCATAAGAACAATAAAAACGCTGCTATAAGTCAACGAGGCAAGAAATTAACGACAGGGTTTCTTTTCTTCCTGATTTCCTGAGAAGTTCCACCGACGCAGCCTCCACCCTCAGCTCCCTGTAACTTTATTCCAGCGCCTATTTTCTTTTAAATAAAAATAGGGAGCGACATTAGAGGTAGGAGAAAACGTGTTTTTATAAATAAATAGAAATCAGCTAGCAGAGGATGGTTTCGATCCATCGACCTCTGGGTTATGGGCCCAGCACGCTTCCGCTGCGCCACTCTGCTGCACGTGAATTGGTCTGTATTGTCTCTATATAAAGGATGAAGTCTCTCCCCAAGCTCTCCAAAACCGCAACGAAGTAACCGTAGGACCTTACTTTCGGGAGAGGAATTCCTGCATGAAATGGCAGATTAAAATCGTTAAGCCTAAACCCTGATGCTCCCTACTTTACAATCCTACCTTTGTGTGATTCAATTGGGTTTCCCCCCCAAAAAAAGAATTTCTATCTATATAAAGACACAGGGGGATACGTACCTGCCCAGGAGCAAGTCCCGTTCAAGTCAGTATGACTTTTGCATCTGAGATAGACATGCAGGATCGCGCCATCAGTCTCAGGCCCTGGCGACTCAGCTAATTCAGTGTTAATTTTAATCAAGGGGTAGGGGGAGGAAAATGATATCATCCTTTATGAAAATGTGATGTGTAGTAAAAACACACACTCAGAAATGCTGGTTATTTTCTCTTGCCTTGGCGTGTGTAAAATATAAGGGATGCATTTTGTAAATAAACTTGTTATCTGTCTTGTTACGTTATCTTCCAAGGTGCCTCCTTAGGGGCAAATACTTTTCATGGTCCGCACGCACCATCGGGGGGACCTGCAACATTTGACCCCACTATGAGTCAGCCACTTCCAAGGTTGTTGTTTCTGTTTTTAAAAAGAAGATCTGTACACGATTACCTTGTAGCAAGTAGATGGATGGCTTGTGTTTCATGAAAGCTTTGCTGCGGAACACCTATTTCCTGTACGTGGGGCTGGAGAATGATTTGGGATGGGAGACGATTGCAGTCGCACTAGAAATTCATAAAGAAATTGCCACTCTTTATGAATACACCGAGTCGGTCACGACTGGACCTAATGGTCAGGGGTCCCTTTACCTTTACCTATGAATACACAAACGACTGAAAACTGAACTGATCTCCAGCCCTGCCCTGCCTCAAATATCCAGGGATAGGTGTGCTAGTCTACTTACTAGATAGACAGCAGGTGTGGGGGACTTTTAGCCCATCACATCTTGCTGAACTATAACTCCCATCGGCTGCAGCAAACCTGGCCAATAGCCAGGGGTGGTGGGAGTTGTAGTTTAGCAGCATCAGGAGGTCCAAAAATGCCTCCCTCCTGCTCTATAGCTTTCCCCAACCTACTGGCCTCCAGTGCTTGGGGTCACAACTCCCACCAGTTGAGTCAGAATGCAGGAGTGCTAGTCCAAAATATCTAGAGGGCACCAGGTTGAAGACAGTGGGTCCGCGACACTAAAAACAAAAAAAGCAAGAGTTTTAAGGCACCTTCAGTCCCAATGTTGTTATGCAAGAAGCTTCTTGTTGACCACAATCGGGTTTATTTCACTGCATACAGGTGAAACTCGGAAAATTAGAATATTGTGGAAAAGTTCATTTATTTCAGTAATTCAACTTAAAAGGTGAAACTAATATATGGGATAGACTCATGACATAGAAAGCGAGATATGTCAAGCCTTTATTTGTTATAATTGTGAGGTTTATGGCGTGCAGCTTATGAAAACCCCAAATTAACAAGCTCAGAAAATTAGAATATAAATGAAATCAGCAAAACAAGGACTGCAAATAGAACAATATTGGACCTCTGAGAAGTAGAAGCATGCATATGTACTCAGTACTTGGTTTGGGCCCCTTTTGCATCAATTACTGCCTCAATGCGGCGTGGCATGAATGCTATCAGCCTGTGGCACTGCTGCGGTGTTATGGAATATCAGGAAGCTTCAATAGCAGCCTTCAGCTCTTCTGTTTTTGTTTGCTGATTTCATTTGATATTCTAATTTTCTGAGATTGTTAATTTGGGGTTTTCATCAGCTGTACGCTTTGCATGTCATGAGCCTATCTCATATATTAGTTTCACCTTTTAAGTTGAATTACTGAAATAAATGAACTTTTCCACAATATTCTAATTTTCCATGTCTGACCTGTACATCGGGTCTGGGGTACTTTTGATTCCCAAGATGCTGCTGAGATACAACTCTCATAATGCCTAGTCCTTAGCCAGGCTTGCTAGGGCTGATCAGAGTGGCAGTTTGGCTACATCAGTTACATCTACTCTTCCTAATGGTGATTCCCAGCATGTGGTGTTCAAAGGTATATTGTCTCCAGCAGCAAAGGTGGATCATAGCACTCGTGGCTGGTAGTGGTATTCTCCATGGTAGTCTTATTGTGCCAATCATTAATCCCTATGAAGGACATGACGTCACGCCAAAGAACCATCTAGTCCAGGCCAGCAGTGTTCTTATAGTGGCCCACCAACTGAGGGATGCTTAGATGAAGCCTGGGAGAGACATGATAGTTGTCTTCAAATATCTGAAGGAGCGTCTCCACCCCCATCGTTCTGCCTGGACACTGAGGTCCAGCACCAAGGGCCTACTGGCGGTTCCCTCACTGTGAGAAGCCAAGTTACAGGGAACCAGGCAGAGGGCCTTCTCAGTAGTGGCGCCCGCCCTGTGGAACACCCTCCCACCAGATGTCAAAGAGAACAACAACTACCAGACTTTTAGAATACATCTGAAGGCAGCCCTTTTTAAGGAAGCTTTTAATGTTTGATGCATTACTGTATTTTAATATTTTGTTGGAAGCTGCCCAGAGTGGCTGGGGAAGCCCAGCCAGATGGGCAGGGTATAAATAATAAATTTTTATTTTTATTTTTATTGTTTGACAGGCTGTCACACAGACTATGAGGGAGCTTGTGCCCTACACGGGGCAGGCCGGCCTAGATAACCAGCCTCATATAGCCAACATACCTAAGTATAATTAATGCACATGAAGGTTAAAACCATAGAGTAAGGCTTAGCTCACCTTGGAAGACACTAGGTAATCAAGCCTTTTCCCCCTCGTTTACCTGATGAACTCAGCATGTGAGGAGGTCTCAGCTGGTTGTGCCAGCTTAGCTGTATAGCTCTAACAAGCCCCTCCTAAGTTCCTATACCAATAATTTAGAAACTTTCACCACTTTGCAACTAAGCCCAGTTTTACTACTTGTACAACTTTTCTGACTAATGTATGGAAAAAAACATGAACTTGACCTTTGAAGAGTTTGTAGGTAAACCGATTTTTAACTTGCCAAACCTGTGGTCTTTTCCTATGGTGGGGGAAGAGGGGTTTTGGAACTCTCTTTAAAGGGCACATTTTAAGGTTCTACACAGCCTATCTTTCTTACTTGGCTGCATGCTTTGTGATTTTAACTCTCTGCTGCGGTTCTCTCACCAGAGTACTTGCTCCAAAGTAGGATCTTGGCATCCAGGAATTTTACCGTATTGGCCTGAATATAAGCCACACTTTCCCCCCAAATTCCAAGTGTGAATTAAAGTCTGGCTTATACAATGGTGCCTCACAAGACGAAATTAATCCGTTCCGCGAGTCTCTTCGTCTTGCCGTTTTTTCGTCTTGCGAAGCAAGGCTGTTAGCGGCTTAGCGGCTATTAACGGCTTAGCGGCTTTAAGAAAAAGGAAACAAACTCGCAAGACGTTTCATCTTGCGAAGCAAGCCCATAGGGAAATTCGTCTTGCGGAACGACTCAAAAAACGAAAAACTCTTTCGTCTTGTGCGTTTTTCATCTTGCGAGGCATTTGTCTTGCGAGGTACCACTGTATTTACAACCTTATGGTACACAGCTAGGAGCATGGGGCAAACAGCGCCAGGAGTGCAGCAAAGCAGCTCCCGTCCTCTGCATAGTCCCCTGTCCTCTCACCCAAGGCTGGGAAGGGAGAGAGCGAGGAAGGGGAAAGGCCACTGACCAAAACAGCTTGGCTCCCCCCCCCCCCAAGTATGCAGCCAGAAGCAGCGAGGAATGAAGCAGCTTATATTCAAGTATTATTTTTTTCCCTCCCCACCCCCTCCAATTTTAAAAGTGCTGCTTATATTCCGGTGCGGCTTATATTCAGGTCAATACAGTATATAGATTTCCTTGCAACTAACAGGACAGGTGGAAACTCCCTAGAAGCAGATTTTGCCTGTCCATCAGGGAAGGCAAAAGTTCCTTTGACTTGCCTTGAGAGGTGATGGCTCTGCTTCACATATAACTTATAAAGCGGAGGTTTAAGCACCATCTCTCATGATGGAGCCATAGCCTGCATTGTAGGATTCCTGCACTGAACAGAAAACTGGACTGTAAGTTCCATCTCCGACTTTAAAACTCTATGAAAACCAACCCTCAGAAATAGTGCTATTATCCATGCACATGTATGCCATGTAAGAGCTAGTGTGGTGTAGTGGTTACAGTGCTGGACCTAGGAGCTGGGAGACCAGTGTTCAAATCTGTGCTCATCCACGAAGCTCACTGACCTTGGGCCAGTCACTGTCTCTTAGCCTAAGCTACTTCACAAGGTTTTTTATGAGGATAAAATGGAGAAGGGGGAAAGCCATGGATGCCACGGCGAGTTCTTTGAAGGAAAGGTGGGATGTAAATAAAACAGACAAAGGAGAGAAAGCTCTGGATAAATTCCAGAGTTATTAAGACCCTTACTCAGAGTATATGCCTGCCTGCTTCGAAGCCTCCACCTTTGCTCTCCTGGTTCATTCTCAGCTGGGTCCCTGTGCTTTTCATGTGGCAGAAACTCACCTGGTGAAACGTTCCCGGGGTCAAGATGCCGTGATGGGTGGGAGAAACTTCACCTGTTGTATTGCATTTTTAACCCAGGCACAGAAGCCCTGCCTGAAAGAAGGGGGTCCTTTCCCAGTGAACGGCTATTAGCATCTCAACATTTCTTCTCCTACATCCCTCTGTAGGTAATGTAAGGGGTCAGAATCCAACACATCTGCCATGAAATTGCCAAGAACCTGTGGCTGTTGCAAAGAATAAGGTTCTTTGCAGGTGGTTGTAGTTAGACAAAAGCAGAAAGCATGAATGAATTACTGGGTTACTGCAACATGCTCTAAGAGGGGCTTTCCTTACACTTCATCAAACTTGATCTGAAAGCAGTTAGTGCAGAATGCTGCAGCACAATTGCACAGAACTCCTGCGTTCAGAGATCTGCACTGGTTGCCGATTTGCTTCCAGGTCAAGTTCAGGGTGTTAATATTAGATTATAAAGCCCTTAACAACTTGGGACCAGTTTACCTACTAGATCACAGGTTTTCTTTCTGCACCTGCTGAAAACATTCTACAAGCCTACACAGGTGCTTTGAAATTTGAAGTCATTTTAATCTGTTTCAGCAGTTTAACCTTTTTAAGTTTTGAAGTAGGGTTGGTGATTTCTTCTCCAGCACCTATTTTCCATTCCAGCTGATAATAGGAACTTTGTGATTAATGACACCTTTCCTTTTGTGTCCTGAATTGTAAACTTTGGGGCAAGGACTGTCTTATTGAGCTCTTCTGCTCCGGAAGAATATTCTTGGCCAAATAAAGAGGTAATAGGTAAAGGTAAAGGGACCCCTGACCATTAGGTCCAGTTGTGACCGACTCTGGGGTTGCACTCATCTCGCTTTATTGGCCGAGGGAGCCGGCATAGAGCTTCCGGGCCATGTGGCCAGCATGACTAAGCCGCTTCTGGCGAACTAGAGCAGTGCACGGAAACACCGTTTACCTTCCCGCCAGAAGTATTAATCTACTTGCACTTTGACGTGCTAGGTTGGCAGGAGCAGGGACCGAGCAATGGGAGCTCACCCCATCGCGGGGATTCGAACTGCCGACCTTCTGATTGGCAAGTCCTAGGCTCTGTGGTTTAACCCACAGCGCCACCCACGTTCCTAGAAAGAGGTAATACTGCCCCCATAAATAAATGTGGGGTGAGATGTAGCAAAAGCCATGTGGGCTCAGGCAAACCATACAATTCGAGTGTCTAGCATTCTTCAGTAGCCTGGCAGACGCCTCTTAGGAAGAATACAAAGCAGGGCATGATAGCAACAGCCCTCCCAAACTGCTGCTCCAGTTATGCCACTGGTACTTGGGAGATAGACTGCTTCCGAACATGGAGGTTTCATTGGGCAATGGTGGCTAACAGCCACCACTGACTCTCCTCTGGCACACAATTCATCACATCTCCTTTTAGACTTCTCTAACCAAGTGAGGACATCGCCTCCTCTCGCGGCAGGGGATCCTATGCATTTCTTTTGCATATCAAAACTGGGCTCATAGCACAGCTGCGACTGAAGGGGCAAGAGGGATAAAAATGAAACACACAAATCCTTCGTCTGCTCGAAGGAAAGTTTTTATTTGGGTAGCTTGTTTCGTTTTGAGCTTATTTCATGTTAGCGACTCAGGAGAGCAGTTAGGATGTTAAAAATAAGCGTTTCGAAACACCCAGTTAAAATGAGTCTAAAATTTCTGAAAATGGCAAATACTTGTTTTCTTCAAAGTCCACCCCCCCCCCCATGTTAGCACCATTTCTAAAGACAGAATCAACACACAGCATCATTGTTGAAAGGGGAATTCTACAACTACAGGCCGCACATTCCGGCTTCATTCACAAAACCGGCTACACCAGGGGTTGTCAATCTGGTCCCTACCGCCCACTAGTGGGCGTTTCAGGATTCTAGGTGGGCAGTAGGGGCTTCTATGGCACAAGCTGAACCCTCCTTCCATCGAGCACTGGTGGGCAGTAAGGAAATTTTACCATCAAGAAAGATGCGTTACTGGGTGGTAGGTATAAAAAGGTTGACTACTCCTTAGCTACACGATGGAGGGCTGCTCAAAGCTTTGCAGCTGTGCTTGACAACCTCTTTGCTCCTGCAGTCTGATGTAACTGACTGGAGGTTTGCCACGGACCTGCTGGGCCAACCATAGCGCCTGGCGGGTTGCATTCGCCTCGGTGGGCCACACAAGGCAAGATCCTGCTCTAATGCACAGCAAGTCTTTCATCTTCAAACGGGTTCAGCGGGGGAGTTCCGCCTGCAGAGGAAGCGGCTCCGTCGTCCAACACTTCTCACGACAACAACAACATCAACAATCAAAGTCCTTAACTTTAAAACACAACAGACAAAATTCACAACAGGTTTGGATTAATTCCTACCCTCCCTCCTTTTCTGCGAGGCAACTACGCCCACGACAGTTGTCCCCTTTCTCAGAATGGTTCAGCACGTAGCCATGCTTCTCACTGCTTTTCCTCCAGTTCCTCATCCGCCGTCAAAAGGTCTTCCTCGTCTTCCAGATCCAAGTCCTCCCTCGACCCCATGGTGCCTTGCGAGGAGGGCAGGTCTCCCAGAGAGAGCCTCCAGTCTTGTGGGACGAGGTGGCGATTCTTTCGGATGAAGGTCAGCATCTTCACGTTGGCCGGGGAGAGGTTCTTGGGGTGCCCCCTGTCCGCCAACGAACCGGCACCGCCGGAGACGTCTTCAGAGGGCACCGACGTGGGCGGGCACCCAAAATGGAACAGGGCCACCTTGAAGAGGGCCGGCCAGACCCCCATCTTCCCCTGCCAGTACAGCATGGGGTCGGCGTTCTCTCCGATATGGTCCACGTTGTCGTGGAGATACTCCTCCATCTCCCGTAGGGCCGCCGCTGCCCCTCCCTCGGATGCCAGGCCCATGGTCGGGTCGCTCTTGGTAATCGCCCGCCAGCGCTTCATGGTGAACTGCCAGGCCGCCGAGCCGGGGGGTCCGCTGGAGCCGCTGGGCTGCTGCGGGGACGAGCGCCCCATCGGGGAGAAGTCGGCGTCGGGCCCCGGAGGCACGTAGGACCTGGTGGCCAAATCGAGGATGTGCTCCCTCAGCATGGCTGCGTCGCCCGTGTCGGCCCCGCCAAGCTTCATGGTGGTGATGTCCCTGAAGCGGGGGTCGAGGAAGGCGGCCACTCGGCAGATGAGGGTGCCCTTCATCTCGCTCAACTGGTTTTGGGCTTCCAGGCAGTCCAGGGCCTGTGTGGTGAGGTGGGCCGCCGTGTTGTTGTTCTCCTGGTAGTACCTGGTCCTCAAGGCCCGCAGCTGCTCCTCCAGGAACCACAGCAGAGGGAGAGCCTGGCAGAGAGTGGCGTCTGGGCGGGTGACCAGCGTGGCAGCGTCCTCAAAGGGCTTGAGGATCTCCACCAAACACTTCACCACCTTCCAGTCCGGCGGCGTCAGGTGCAGCAAGGCGGCCTCCTCGTCTTGCTCGAAGATGGCGCTGACAGCTTGCCGCTCCCGGTAGAGGCTCTCCAGCATCCGCAGCGTGGAGTTGGATCTCCGGGGAGGTTCGTGCCCTGCCGGCTGCCGGTGCGAGCCCAGGATGGCCTGTGCCTCCAGCAAGCGGCGCCGGACCGCCGTTGAGCGCTTGTAGCGGGTGCAGATCCTCCGGGACGTCTTCAGCAGCCGGTCGACGTGGGCATCGGCCGACAAGAAGGCCTTCACCACCAGCTTCAGGCAGCGCGCCAGGCAAGGGACGTACTTAAGGCGCAGCTCGCGCACGGCCTTTGCCGTGTTGGCCCCGTCGTCCAGGACCACGCCCCCGGTCTTCAGGTCGTAGAGCCAGTCTTGCAGCACCTCCCTCAGCTTGTGGCAGATGTCCTCGGCCGAGCAGGGCCCCTCGAAGGCACACACCGACAAGGTGGCGTGATGCCGCGAGAGGACACCCGCCGACTCAGCCACCCAGTGCCCCGTCACCGACATGTAGGAGGCCGTCTGCTGGGCAGACCAGGTGTCTATGGCGATGTGTACCGTACGGCCAACGCTGCCCACCACCGCTTGGCGGACGGCTCGTGACACCACCTTGGACAGCTCGGGCACAGCCTTCGTGGCGAAGAACGCGCGCCCAGGGATTTTCCAGCGGGGCTGGGCAGTGGCCATCAGCCGGCGGAACCCGTCGCTTTCCACGTACGATGGGGGCTGCATGTCCACGGCGAGCATCCAGGCCGTTTCAGAAGCCAGCTGGATGGCTGCCGAGTGCGTCGGCGGGTAGTACGGCTGGTTCCTCTCCTGGCGCGCGGGCTGGAAGGCCGGGACGGGTGGCTCGGTCACCACGATGGTCGGGCCGTGTGGCCTCTCCTTCAGGGGCATCAGGGGCGAAGGAGGGACCACCGCGACACCCGGCAAGTGCAGCCCGTGGTGCACCTTCAGGTGTTTGTGGAGGGCCGTGGTGCCAGGGCGGGTGCCCCCGTCCTTGCCCCTGCGCACTCGCTTCTGGCAAGTGCTGCAGACAGCTACGCATGGCTCCCTGGGATCCAGGGTGAAATAATCCCACACGGCCGAGGTGGTTTTCTTGGGGGCGTGCGTGGGGATGCCGTCCACCACCAGCACTTCCCGTTCGCGGCCGCGCTTGTGATGGTGGTGGTGGGAAGAGGCCGAGACATGCGTCATGGGGGTGAAGAAATGAACCATCTCGATGCCCGCCCTGCCCATGGTGCCGGCGGGCATGTAGGTCCCCGGAGGAGCAGACTGCGGGTGGAGGACGTGGGGCGGGGAGAACGACACTCTCTCAATGACCTCCTCTCCATCGTCGTCCTCCTCCTTCTTGAGGTACGAGAGCATCTCTTGAGCCTCGGGGTGGCCGTGCTCCTTCGCCCCCAGCTGGTTGGACGCCGTTGGAGAGAAAGCGCCCAGTTCTGCCGCATCCTCGTCCTCCTCGTCTTCTTTCTCCTTCAGGTAGGAGAAGAGGTCGTGCACGGTTGTCGTCGACGGGCCGGGCTCCTCCTCCTCCTTCATTGCCGGCTGCAAAGAAACCGCCGGGGCAGCCATGACGGGGAACGGTTCCCGGGAAACGCCGGCTTCCAGCGCACCTGAGAAGTGAGTCTCCTGGAGGTGGATGGCCACGCCTCTCCGGGAGAAAGTTGCCAGCTGGGCTCTTCTGCCCCGGCCACGCCTTGGCATCATGGCAGAGGAGCCCTGGAAGGGGATGAAAAGGAACACAGGTGTTTCACTCCAGGCAGGCTCCCTCTGATCACTCAGAAGCCCAGCGGCTTCTTTTAAAAGCAGACACTCAAATGCAGGAAACAAAGGGCAATGTGCTGTCCCACCTTCATCTCCCCTCCCCTCCCCACAACTTTTCACACCGCAAGGGTGGGACATCTCTGTCAGCTCAAGGTTCTCATTACCATCTGGGCAATCTTTCATTGAACGTAATATCTGATGGCCTATTAAATGTGTTCCAAAATTGTTACTGCTTTGCTGCTGTTTTTAACATAGAATTGTAGAGCTGTGTGGGACCCTGAGGGTCATCTATGGCAACCCCCCTGCAATGCAGGAATCTTGCCCACAGCTGTCCCATGGTAGGCTCAACCTTCTGGTTAACAGGCAGATGCATCGACCCATTGTGCCATTACGTATTTTCTGCGTTGTTTTTTCTCGTGAACTGCCCTTAGATCTACCGATGAAGAGCAGTAGGGTTAGGTTACAGATAGGTAGCCGTGTTGGTCTGCCATAGTCAAAACAAAAAAAATTCCTTCCAGTAGCACCTTAAAGACCAACTAAGTTAGTTCTTGGTATGAGCTTTTGTGTGCATGCACACTTCTTCAGATACCAAAAGCTCATACCAAGAACTAACTTAGTTGGTCTTTAAGGTGCTACTGGAAGGAATTTTTTTTGTTTTGACTATGGCAGACCAACAAGGCTACCTATCTGTAACAGATAATACCCAGGCACTTTACCACAGATTGTGTCAAAAGGGGCTGGACCAAGGTATTTTGTAGATTCAGAGATCCTGAATGATCCTAAGAAAAGAAAGTACTGGGGGACCATAAATATGCAGTGTTTGAAACAGGGTTCTCAATATTCTCTGGTTGGCCTGTTATTTTCTCCTACCAATAGGTAACCTACATAAGGACTCTATATGGGCTCTTGGATACCCCATAAGGGGAAAAGGGCAGATTTGTTTACAACACCACTGAGTGGGAGCAATGGCCAGAGAATCCTACTGATTCTTGGGAGCAGGAAAATGGTAAATAAATGGAGTTGGGTGGGTATAGAGGGGGGCATACAGTGGGGCTGAAATCCTCCATCATAGCTCTTCACACACTATTTTGTTGCTAGTTACATGTAGGTAGCCGTGTTGGTCTGCCGTAGTCGAAACAAAATAAAAAATTCCTTCCAGTAGCACCTTAGAGACCAACTAAGTTTGTTATTGGTATGAGTTTTCGTGTGCTTAGTTGTTCTCTAAGGTGCTACTGGAAGGAATTTTTTTATTTTATTTTGTTGCTGACTCCATTTGCCCCAGTTATTTTCTTATGGTGCTACTTCATGCTCATGGCATTTTGCAAAGAGAGATAGGTCAGATCTGCCTCAAAGAGGCTTACAATTCAGTGGTACCTTGATTCTCAAATGCCTTGGTACTCAAACAACTTGGAACCCAAACACTGCAAACCCATGTTGTAAACAAAAAATGCCCTTTTCCCTGATGGGGTATCCAAGAGCCCATATAGAGTCCTTTCATAGGTTCCCTATTGGTAGGAGAAAATAACAGAGGCCAACCAGAGACTATTGAGAAACAAAGCAGCTAGTAAGCTTGATCTTTATTGATCTGTTGCAACAGGGTGCTCCCCTCACCCGCAGGAAAGGAGGAGGTACCCAGAACAATGGAGCGCAAGGCCTTATATAGACTTTTGAAATTGCTACCCTGTAGATCAAGACCACCCCCCAGAAACATCATATATCACAGAAGGGGTGTAGCTCAAGACCACCACCCCATATACATCATACCTACATCACAGAAGAGGTGGTCTAAAACATAAATTTGAATGTTGTTTTTCTCCTGTTGTTGTTTATCTCCTGTCTGGCAGGTTACTTGATTGGATTGCCTGGGGAACCTGACCAGTCTTTTGTAATGATAAATACTTAGTTCCTGGGCCAAGTCACAAGTTCACACCCTATTCATATCTTAAATGTGCCCTTAAGACAGGGTTTGTGAAGGAAAAGACAATGGGGAGGTTTCCCACTTTGACCTTGCAGAGAAATCATTTGCTCAGTTTGGGAATCAAAATGGTTTCAGGTTGGTCTTCCTGTGCTGATCTATGTACATGCTTGGTTGGTACACTTATGAACATTTAACATATACATAAGACCTCAACATTCCTATCACACCCAGAAGTAAGTGTTCCTGTTTGCCAACTTTTTTCAGAAGCCGAATATGCACCGTTTTGAGTGTTACGCTTCTGATTTGAGTAACACACTTCCGTTTTGCATGTTACGCTGAGATCTGTCTGCTTTTACTATTTATTTTGCATTTTTTGTTTTTGAGGCTCTTTTTTTGTTGACTGTGTGGAACCCAGTTCAGCCACTGATTGATTGATTGTGTGACTGCAGTACATTGTTTATTGCTTTCATTTTATGGATCAATGGTCTCGTTAGATAGTAAAATTCATGTTAAATTGTTATTGTAGTGGACTTTTAAAAGTCTGGAACGAATTAATACGTTTTGCATCACTTTCCATGGGAAAGCGCACCTTGGCTTTGGAACGCTTTGGTTTAGGAATGGACTTCCGGAACAGATTAAGTTTGAGAACCAAGGTACCACTGTATAGAAGTCCTCTATTTTCATCAGAGAAATGTTGGAAGGGGCGTTAGTATTGTCTACTGCCAGCAGCTCTCCGGGGATTTCGGCCAGGCAGGCAATATCCCCAGCCCTACGTCCCTATGCGCCTTCTACATGCATGGCACATGCTTCACTGCTGAGCTACAGCCCTTGGTGGTAGAGGTGCCGCTACTCTAGAAGTAACTCCCTCTCATGAGAAGTTCACCCAGCGTAGCCTTTTGCAGACCTCCTGCAGGAGCAGGAAGAAAACATTCTCCAAAGGTGTTTAAAGCTGGTTGGCAAATCCCACCACCGATTTCCTTTCCTAGCACCTTGACCAGAAGCTCTTGGATAGCAGGAACAATGAAGTATGCACCTTGTTGGGCTCCAAACTGCCCCCCCAGCCCCAGCCAGCATGCCCAATGGTCAGGGAGAATGGGAGCTGGAGTGCAGCAGCATCTGGAGAAACAGAGGGAACCCCCCCCCCCACTTTTGTTCATATCTATCTATTCTGATTGTCTATCGACATATTGTTTTGAATTGTTTTTCAATATTGCTTTTTTTTAATGCTGTAACCCGCCCTGTGCGCTTAGGGTTAAAGGCAGGTAATTAATAAACAAAGGAACACTATTGTTTCGTTTAACCAGTTAAAAGTCTTTCAACATGAAGGGAAGCAAGATTGAGAAGTTAAAGTATACCTTAAGAACCACTGTAAAATATTGGACGGTTAAGATGTTGAGAGGCTAGAAACAAAGAATTACAGCTGTAAATCGTAAATTAAAGGGGAAAACTTAATGAGAATATATAAAGAAATGGACTGAAGGGTTGCTGACACATTATAAAATAACAATGCAGAGAAGGGGAGGTATGGGGAAGTCATGTTTTATGTACTTGTTTGTGATGTGTTTGCTTTTCCTTTTTCCTTTACCCTTGTTCCCTGTTTTTTCTGTTTTGTAAAAATAATAAAAAAATCATTATAAAAAAAAGAGAAGTTCCCCTAACATGGGAAATGTAGAGAGACTAGCTCTAGCCTACCTTACAGGGTTGTTGTAATTTACTTTTTTTAGATGCTAGAGAAATATGCGTGAAATCTAAAACGTTACTGAAGAGAACAACAGTTAAATAAATAAATATTTTTTAAAAAGGGGGTGGGGGGAATCACCACTGCTACGCCTTTCCCCTCCCTCCTCCCCGCAGGCGTATTCTTTAACTGAACTCTCAGTGGCTTAAAAGGAGATGCAACGCCTTTCTCTGATACCGAAGCACGAGAGACAAAAGCGATCTTCGCCCTTAAAAGCGGGACACACTCACCAATCCAAGATGGAAGCTGCGCCGACTATCAGGAACAACCCAATCCCTCAGTTATTATTATTTTTTTGCAGAGATGGCTTGCAAGTAAGCGATACGCCTTATTGCAAAAAGACGCGCACGCGCAAAACGACGCCCGATTTTAAAAATACAGATGATCATTTATTTATTTTTTTAAAATGTCGCAGGCTATCTATTCCAAAACGATATATAAAAACGTAAAAAAGGAACAAAAAGCACCCGGAAGAAAACCCTAACACCCGGATGTTAAAAAAAAAACCTTACAGGAAACCTCACTTCCCATATTTCTTTTTTTCCTTCCGCAAAATTCATTGCACGACCCACACTTTCGTAGGTTTGCTTGGCGAGGGATTGGGAGCGAGGTGTCGATTCTTGTGCATAGCTCCTCGGAAGCAAGCCCCACTGAGATTTACTCCTAGCGAGTGCATTCGCAGTCCTACACGTTTACTCACTGAATTTTTCTGGGGCATTAGTACCAGGTGGGTGGTGAAAGGAACCGAATCCAGCCCTTAGCGTAAATTCTCATTTGCAATTATGCATCTTCGACACATACTGCATGCTAAAAAAGGAGAGAAAAATGCAACGATTGCTTTGATCCTCCCTGCATGTGTTTCCCGTCCCCTGCTCCAATTAAATCAACCCATCAGCCGGTATTTCAATTGTACGTAAAATAAATTCACGTTTCCTGCTTTTTAAAAATTTCACGGGATAATGCATTACAGCCCTTAATTATTTTCCTTATGAGAGCTTTGCAACCTAGCAACAGGCAAAAGTAGAGGAAAAGGCTGGATCCATTAATCTGATCTATCTAGGTCTGTTTGCTTGCTTTTCTAGCTAATATTTGAGTATATAATCAGGCTGGCTTTTTAATTCGAGGCAGCAGCTGAAATGTTTAGTTCACAGGCCTCCCGGGCCGCCCAATAGCACTCCAGCGTTCGAATCCTGGTCATTTACATCCTTGGAACGCTGGAGAGTGACGCAAGCTCGTCGCCGTCCAATAGCGACGTCGCACTTTGGAGCCCTCATTTCCATAAGCGTCCTATAAATACGGGAGCTCGTCAAGAGCACCACCACTCTTGTTTGAGGCTGCAGTTGAGCGACAAGACTGAAGATGCCTGAACCGGCCAAGTCCGCTCCCGCGGCCAAGAAGGGCTCCAAGAAGGCCATTACCAAGACGCAGAAGAAGGGCGACAAGAAGCGCAAGAAGAGCCGCAAGGAGAGCTACTCCATCTACGTCTACAAGGTGCTCAAGCAGGTCCACCCGGACACGGGCATCTCGTCCAAGGCCATGAGCATCATGAACTCCTTCGTCAACGACATCTTCGAGCGCATCGCGGCCGAGGCTTCCCGCCTGGCGCACTACAACAAGCGCTCCACCATCACCTCCCGGGAGATCCAGACCGCCGTCCGACTCCTGCTGCCCGGAGAGCTGGCCAAGCACGCCGTCTCCGAGGGCACCAAGGCCGTCACCAAGTACACCAGCTCCAAGTGAGCTGGGAGCCCTTTTTTCGGTTGCCTGGGAATGTGCTACAGAAACCCAAAGGCTCTTTTAAGAGCCACCCACTTTCTCATTTGAAAAGAGCTGTTCCACCTTGTATTAATGTGTTAATTCCCAACTATTCCCCTTCCGGGTGGGGGTTCCTTTGGTGTCCTGCTGTCGGGGTTTGGTGGGGAATAATGCCAATAGACGAGGGAGGGGGCAGAAAGAGATCGGCTGTATCTAACGTTATTCTTAAATCTGGGTCGACCAATTACAGTAATAGGTCTAATAATAGTGGTAATTATTATTTCGGTCAAAGGCCAGTTCATGATAGATCTGTATTAGTCTGATTCCTTTATTTCAATGGGCCTGTTTTAGTGGGGCTTAATGTTATCAGTGAAAACGTGTGTATGCCTAAAATAAAAGGTATGGCGAGACTGGTTGTTCTTAACCTGAAAAAACCTATAGGTTCAAAGCGCTGCTTTGCTCTTTGGTCGGGAGAGACTTTTGAGTTTCCCCGCGTTCTTCCTACACTGATCCCTTTAGGGGGGTTCTGAATGATTCCCCCCCCCGCCGCCATTAAATCCACGTTAGGACGACAAAGCCGTTTCCCCTCATTCTTTTTCTAAAGGCGCATGAGTAGGTCTCATTGAACTGAATGGGGTTTGCTTCTGAAGTAGCCTGGATTGCGCTAGAAATACAGGTCCTAACCCGGCACTAAACGGCCAGGTGGAAGTGATGCCCGAAGCTATTAAGCTGCTGCATTTATGTACTGCGATCTGCTTGTTTTAAATTAAAGAACGAAATATTCGGCAGCAAGATAGCCAGCGAGTGATAAACTGTGTTTGAGAACGCATTTATCAGCAGCCCGGCTAGCTCAGTCGGTAGAGCATGAGACTCTTAATCTCAGGGTCGTGGGTTCGAGCCCCACGTTGGGCGCGAGATTTTTCTTTACATTCTTTGGAAAAATATATATCAAAGACCACGGTGGGTAAACGACCACGGTGGGTAAAAGCTCACGCTCTTTCCACGCGTTTCCTGTATTGAAATAGTAATAAGTACCACAGACAGAATATTATGGACAGGTGATGAACTGTGTCACATGGCATAACTTTTAAAAAGGGCCTATATTGCATCTTGTATCCATTTCTTTTTAAAATACGCTCCTCATCAACACTTACGTATATGACCTAATCCCCATTTCCCACTTTAAAGAGTCCAGTGCCACAAGTGGTTTCTGTTTGTGTTTTTTTCTTTCCTAAATTGCTTCACCGCCCAAAAAGAAAACATTGCAAACACCTTCTTTGCAAATTAATTTCTGGAGACTGTGTCTGCTATGAAACACAGGAGCTGAAAGTAATCAAAGCCAGTAATCAAAGCCAGAAAACGATCGACTGTGTTAACAGAAGCCCAGTTTATTTTACATTTTTGAAGGCTGTCTTATGAGGTAGCTTTTCTTTTTAAGGAAAATCGTAGCGGCCCCTGGATGACCCCAAACCACAGCCTTCCAGTTAAGAGCCAAAGCCACTACTGGATTACGCTGGTTGAAAATCAATGATAGTTTAAAATAAGGTTACCAGATTTTTTCCAAAGAATCCGAGGAAACTTTAAAAAAAAATTTTTTAAAGTTATTTTTAAAAATTAAGAATTAATATCTTCTGTGGTCTCCTCTGATAGGAATTTTATGGTTTTAGATATATGGCAACGTTCATAACCACACGTACATAGATCAGCACAGGAAAGCCAACCTGGAACCATTTTGATTCCTAAACTGAGCAAATGTTTCTCTGCATGGTCAAAATGGAAAAGCGACAGGAGAAAACAACATGCAAATATTCTGTTTTAGACCGCCTTATCTGAGGGGTGGTCTTAGGTTACACCCCTTTTGTGATGAATGCATAATGTTTCTGGGGGTGGTCTTGATCTAGAGGATGGGAATTTCAAAAGTCTTTATAAGCCCTTGCACAGCAATTTTGGGGGTCCTCTTCCTCTCCTGCGTGTGAGGGGAGCACCCTGTTGCAACAGATCAATAAAGATCAAGCTTACTAGCTGCTTTGCTTCTCAATATTCTCTGGTTGGCCTCTGTTATTTTCTCCTACCAATAGGGAACCTATGTAAGGACTCTATATGGGCTCTTGGATACCCCATCAGGGAAAAGGGCATATTTTTATTTACAACACCTCTGTCACTCGGCCTTCCTCTGGGCCCCGGCCTGCTCTCTTGGAGCACTAGCCGCCGTGGAATAGACTCAGGTCGGGCCTGGGCTCGGCCTAATGTCCTTGCCCTCCCAGTGCTCTCCTATCTCTCCTCCTGAGCGGCGGCAGCGGTGCGGCAAGGTCAGGGCTCCCCTCTTTTTTCTCCTTCCTCTATCTCTCTCTTCCTTCTCCTTCTCCTCTCCTCCTTTTCCCTGTGTTGGTTCCGGGGTTTCCCTGGCCCCGGAGCACCACTGGGCAGTTGGCCACTCACACCCAGCTCAATTTGGGTCGCGGGGGGGGGGGGGGGGTCAGCGGTTATCCCAGTTGATGCACCAGGCATTCCTGGTTTGCCCTCGGCAGTGGCAGTGGCAGCCCATAGCCAGCCTGATAGTGCAATTGGTTCTGGCTGGCTTCAGGAGCTGCTCACGGCAGTGGCACCCACCATTTTGCCTTGCTGGAAGTCCCCATATGATATGTCTTGTGCCATTGAACCAATCACACAATATCAATTTCCAACTAATAAATCTACAACACTTAAAATATAAATCTGGTGACATTAAATGAAATCCAGGGATGGATTTGTAAATCTGGGGACTGTCCCGGGGAAACGGGGACGTCCGGTAACCATAGTTTAAAAGATGAAAAAGTAATTTTCTTTATTGACAAAACTTACCATACCATAACCACCCTTCTGAATCAAACCTCTATTTAGTTGAATATTCTGTACTAACTAGTCGGCATCCTGATGCTTCTGAAAAAGTCCACCAGGAGAGCATGAAGACAACAGACCCGGCTCCTGTGCTCTCCCTCTCAACTACTGGTATTCACAGGTACACTGCACCTCACAATGGAGGTTCCATCACTGATCTAATACCCATTCCTTTGTCAACCCTCTTTGTAAAACCACCTAGTCTTGTGACCATATCTGCCAGCAATACATATCATGAATTATGCGTGGTGTAAAGGGTTTTCCTATGTTGGTCCTCACACCAGTGCACATAAATTTCGCGGGATAGAACTGAGTCCTTTCTGTTGAGGTCAAGTGCAGACTCCCTTTCCTATGTGTGTTGTTTTTTATGAAGACTATGCAGCACCTTTATAGTAAAAATAGAAAAGATGTGTCTTTTTATTTAACTGGTGTATTTGACCATGGTCGTTGATGGATGGACTTCAGCTTAGAAACCGTATAAAACTTGTCAAGAAAACAATCGTTTCTCCCCGTCGGGGAATCGAACCCCGGTCTCCCGCGTGACAGGCGGGGATACTCACCACTATACTAACGAGGAAGTCACAGTTAAACCTTAGACAAAGCACCCTGCATTCCTGAGTTGCCACCTGGAAAGGGTCAGTAAGGAACTAACCAATCCCTTTATAGCGCGCGAATTTAAAATGTTGAAATTGTCCCGTTATTTTATACTTCCAAGCAGCGTCGTTGGACATGTTTAGCCCTTACATAATTAAGATTTTCTACTCACGCTTTCTCCACCCTTCTAAAATACGTTGATATTTCGTATCTATAAGCAAACTGGACACTTTTTTTAAAAAAACTGTTAGAAATCAATGTGATTGTTAAATTAACTTATTTAACTTGCATACATAAAACAAGCTCTAAAAGCTTTTAAAGGAAAGTTTTTACTCTTTTCCTCCGCCCATCGCAAACACACTCGCTAAGTATAACTTGAAGCGCTGAATCTTATGAAAAAGTCGAGACATTTCCCGCAGCACTTTTCATCCAAAGGCTGCTCTCCATACTGCTTAGCAGGGCACCCTACAACTCTACAATTAGATTATGATGTAACTGATGTTAAAGCCACGGCGGCTTATGTATTTTATACACAAAAGCGTGATCAGATCTTTTACTAAGAAAGTGGGTGGCTCTTAAAAGAGCCTTTGGGTTTCTGTAGCACATTCCCAGGCAACCGAAAAAAGGGCGCCCAGCTCACTTGGAGCTGGTGTACTTGGTGACGGCCTTGGTGCCCTCGGAGACGGCGTGCTTGGCCAGCTCTCCGGGCAGCAGGAGGCGCACGGCGGTCTGGATCTCCCGGGAGGTGATGGTGGAGCGCTTGTTGTAGTGCGCCAGGCGGGAAGCCTCGGCCGCGATGCGCTCGAAGATGTCGTTGACGAAGGAGTTCATGATGCTCATGGCCTTGGACGAGATGCCCGTGTCCGGGTGGACCTGCTTGAGCACCTTGTAGACGTAGATGGAGTAGCTCTCCTTCCTGCTCTTCTTGCGCTTCTTGTCGCCCTTCTTCTGGGTCTTGGTAATGGCCTTCTTGGAGCCCTTCTTGGCCGCGGGAGCGGACTTGGCCGGTTCAGGCATCTTCAACAATCAAATCACCACTACCGTAGAGCACAAGCAGTAAAAGAATGATGGTGTGGGATTCGCCGTCCCTTTATTTATAGGCTGGATAATGCAAATGAAGTTTCCAAAGATCTTAGTTACCATTGGACGAGACGTACGCTACCCTTACGCTATTGGAAGAGAGCCCATGCATTTCAAATCTCGCGCTGCAATTGGGTGTTTTAAAGAAACTTTTCTTATTGGCCTTTTTTAACAACAGTTAATTCTCATTGGCTGGAGGCGGCACCATTTTGATAGCTGGCCAATCCCTTTTCCCGCTTCTTTGGTACAGTGGCGCTTCTTCCTTCCTGGGAAGAATTAGACCCCGATCTCTTCTCATTCTCTAGGGAACTTTCTGCCCTGTTGTATGTTGTATACGGGTCTCGCGACAAAACTGTAAATTGGCAAAGTGCTGTTAAAAGTTGAGTAATCGAAGTACCCTTGTAAGAGCTTGCACTACATCTACACGATCCCCAGGAAGGAAGAATACTTGAGATTAAAATGAGAAAAAAGGCTCAGATGTTCTGAGGTTGAGCTCCAATATACAGCCGAAATAGCTCAGTTGGGAGAGCGTTAGACTGAAGATCTAAAGGTCCCTGGTTCGATCCCGGGTTTCGGCAGCTATTTTTTGGCCTTTGGTTCAGTTTGCTGAACTTTCAATTTCCTAGTACTGTATTTTATGAAGTTTTTGCTGTTAGCTTGAGTGTTCTTAAATTTTATGTTAATGTGTACTTCTGCTAAAAAAATACACCCAGAAATTGCACATTTAAACGCAGACCAACGGTTGGAAATGCCTGAAGGTGTGTGTTTTAAGCACAGAATATTTTAGTTGTTTTCCTTTGCAACTGTTGTATGCTGAAACTACAGAATTCATAGATTTACAATCTAATGCACGTCTTCAATCTTGAGTGCAGTAAATTTAGGTGCAAGCATATTTTCCTGCCTTACAATATGCTTAAAATCGTGTTGCAAACCTTGTATTTTTTAATATAATTAGAATTATTTTAAAATCACTTAACAGTGGCAGTTGCATAAGTATTGTGAACCTACCCAATACCCTGATCCACAATGCAGTTGAAAGCAAGTTACGTTGGTGACGCCCACTTTGGCCCCAACTCATAATTAATGTGTTAGTGCAATACGAAAATCCAAACATTTGTAATCGCTTCTGATAACAGAAGTATTATCGGCTTTTTAGGAAAATGTGGGCAACCCACCGCTACAGAAGGCAATGAGAATTCAGAAATATTTAAAAGGAAAATACATACAAGGAAATTGAGCTTATCACTAACGGAACGGAACAAATTAACCAAAGCTCTGTATGCTTCAAGGTATGTTTCTATGTATTTTGGACATTATTCCAATGATTCCAGTGCGTTAGGTAAAATAGCGTTAGCGATTGGCTCTTTTCCGGAAAAGTTGGGTGGCCCTGAAAAGGACCTTTTGTTAATGTTTTGGTCTATGGAAGCGGAGGAGCCGTTAACCGCCGAAGCCGTACAGAGTGCGGCCCTGGCGCTTGAGAGCGTACACCACGTCCATGGCGGTGACCGTCTTCCTCTTGGCGTGCTCGGTGTAGGTGACGGCGTCGCGAATGACGTTCTCAAGGAAGACCTTGAGGACGCCGCGGGTCTCCTCGTAAATGAGCCCGGAGATGCGCTTGACTCCTCCGCGGCGAGCGAGGCGGCGGATGGCGGGCTTGGTGATGCCCTGGATGTTGTCGCGGAGCACTTTGCGGTGCCTCTTGGCGCCTCCTTTCCCCAGCCCCTTGCCTCCCTTTCCACGTCCCGACATCTTCCTAAAGAATTGCTTCCAACGCACACTGCGAAACGGCTCCCGAAAAAACTGCCCTTAAATAGTTTGAATCCGACCAGAATGAAAACTTCAACAATGAGCTACGTATTTGCAAACGCGTCACGCCTCCGTGCACATGAGCTGACGCTATCCAATCAACGATGAAGAGCTATTTAAAACTAACCAATCAAACACTCTCCGGCAAATGGTAGCGGAAGCGCTATTTGGCGCCTCTCTCTGTCTCTGATCAAAAGAGGATTTTTGTGCAGTCCTGGCGTATGCGTGCTTTTGGGCGGAAGTAAAAATCCCACTTGAAGTTACCTCTTCGAGAATAGTATCATATTCATTCTCGGCCTAGCCTCCTTCAAGCGAGGAGGGACTATTGATTGGCTTCGTGGAAGCGGAATTTCCCTTTTTAATTGCTAATTTTAACTCCACATCCTGCTGTGGGGACAACATGAATCTGCTGGTACGAAAATAAATGTAAGGAAGCAGGCATCGCCTCCGCGGTAAATAGACAGATGCATGTGGTGATTAAAAGTAAAAATATAGGTTCGGATTTTAGCTTTTAGAGAAAAACCATCTTTTGTTCCTAAAGTCAACCACAGAATTCGCAGTACGTGCAGCACCACTGACGAAAATAATACACACTCCAGTAAGGCGTGGGAGCTGTTTTCAATTTGGTGCTCAAAACGTACAGGTGAGGGGATACTATGAGGGGGAAGGGCATTATGGCATGTATCCAAGTTACAGAAACGGGGTTCTACCCTTCTCTCCCTGCGCGTCAGACAAGCCTCTGGAGCACATTTCGAGGGCGTATGGGTGTTGCAGAGTAGAGGAGAAAATAATGTTCAAAGGGAAGTGTGAGCGGCACAATAGCGTTTTCTTCAATCCCAGAATCTAAATTGCTTTCCCATTAGCAGCGGCACAAAGGTCATCTCCTCATCACCAGCACACTCAGTTGTCAGAATGATTCTTTAATTTGGGGAGTTTCATTAGTTTTACGATGGACAGAAATCTATGCCTTCTAAGGTTCTGCAGGAGAAATGTCGCCTTTCGCTGGCTGGCGCTGGAACAGAAGAGGGGGTCCGTCGCTCTGTGGGGAGAGGATAGAGCACAAGCAGGCTTTGTGTGCATGCAAAGGGATCCTGCGTTCAATGACAGGCAGGACTGAGAAGTAAAAACCTGCCCAAGAGCTAGATGGACCCGTTGCCTGGCTTGGGAAATGACAGGTTCTTATATAGAGCAACAACTATACTGTATATAGCTCTTACAAGGAAACTGGGTTGCTTAAATGGGGTCAATAGGGATCATTTTTCTAATGAGAAGGAAAGCTTCACATGATAAACCAATGTTAGTCAATAAGTGTATTGATCTATATAGAGTGATTCAGGGAGTAGAATTAATTCCTTAGACTACTAGGGAGATACTGAAGTTATAATCCCCACTGTGGAAGGATGTGTGGATCCAGAATTGGCCTACACAATCACTTACAGACTCATTGTTAAAACTGTGTTTATGGAAGACAATCTTACTCGGCTACAAGTGATCGCCAAAGAAGAAAAGAATAATCGACAAGTCTTTTATCCCTAATGGTCAAGTACGTTATAGACTTTGAGAGAAGGAAAAGACACACTGTAGGGCACCCACCTTATATTTCAGCTCTCGTCTCAGATGAATTCTACTGAATCCAAGTTTTACTCAGTTCCTTTGGAAAAAAGCAATGTGTGTGGGAGCTTGATCCAAGGAAGAAAGATGACAAAGATAACCAGAGAAATCCAAATGGCCTAAAATGATTGGAGACCTCTGTTCAGGTATTCCTGAATGGGTGTTGATTGACACTTAGTAAATACAAATCCATAGTGGGGCATGTTGTTGTGCTCAGGTCTTGCTTGGGAACCTGGTGGACCAGAATCCTTGACTAGATGTGTCTTTTTTAGCCTGATCCAGCAGGGGGATTCCTACAATTTTATGGGATTGCTGGAGTACACCTTGGTCTGCTCTAGCAGGTTTCTTGCTCTGCTTAAGTGTTACACCATTTTAGGAGGAGTAAAAAAGCAGCCAGCACACCTCACCCTGAATATCTAACGCCATCTAGGTTGCTTATGCCAGATAATTTCTAGGAGAAATAAACAAGAGTCCATCGCATTGTTGAGATCAGGCAGAATGTATCAACTTGTACTCGTTCCTCCAAGTGATGGGATCTGGCTGAAGAGCCCTTCGCATGGCTGTGACCAAAGACATCCAGCTCTGCTGTGATGAGAGCAGCTCAGGACCAAGAGCTGAATAAAAGTCTGTTGCAACTCTGCCCAAGGCGCTGTTCTGCTTACTGGAGGATATTTGCATAGATGTCATATGCCCTTGACCTGTATTAAGTCTTTGCCTTGCAAGGTAGAAGATTGGGGGGTTGGGGGTTGGTATTTTATATTACCAGTACCAACTGGCCCTACTCACCACTAGCATGTGGTCCCACGAGGCAATGCAGCCCTCTGGCTGGAAAAAAAACCACCCCACATTCCCAACCCTAACTTGGGGCAAATTGACTAGAAGCCGACATTTTTCTGCAAAAAGCTGGACCAACTTGTTAGTACACAAACGGCACACGAAATCTTTCACTTTATCCATTGCAAGTGCTTCACTTAGTTCTCATATTTCAGCTATTTGTGGCTATGCTTTTATGCTCCAAACATGAAGGCTAATTGTAAAAAGAAGCTACAGGCCATTAAAGCTTTTATTATTATTATTTTATTAAATTTGTATACCACCCTGTACCCGTAGATCTCAGGGTGGTTCACAGAGAAATGCAGAACCACAAACAGGGTTGGGGGCATCAATTACTGTTTGATATTGACTTATTGTAAACATTTAGAGGAACAGCTGGATCTGTTTTATGCAGCTGCATAGATTTAAATGTTTGGCGTTCCCCTATCCTGGTGTGTCAATATCATTGCTTTCAAACTCAGAGTTCAGCAACACCCAAAACACTCGTGTTAATTGAGTGGCTTTCTGTACATTCATGTTGGATATCTTTCTCTACAAATCACTTTTCCTTGGCTGTGTTTAGACCCTGGCATGTTCACTTATGTCATCATGCATACAAGGAAGATTGAGGAGGCCGGACCATGCCAAATGCACAACACACATTGCAGTTAGGTACACAGAAGTCATTGCCTCAGCAACGCTGGCAGCCAAGTGCTTTCTTAAAACATTACTAACCACCATGTTTGCATCTTAACTTTCAAGCAGGGTTCTCACACATTCTAACCCATGGGTAGGCAAACTAAGGCCCAGAGGCCAGATCCAGCCCAATCGCCTTCTAAATCCAGCCCACAGACTGTCCGGGAATCAGCGTGTTTTTACATGAGTAGAATGTGTCCTTTTATTTAAAATGCATCTCTGGGTTATTTGTGGGGCATAGGAATTCATTTTTTTCCTCCTTCCAAAATACAGTCCGGCCCCTCACAAGGTCTGAGGGACAGTGGATCGGCCCCCTGTTGAAAGTTTCTGACCCCTGTTCTAACCTCTTCCCTGCCTAACACCCCCTGCCCCCAGAACTGTTACTAGGTGTAGGGAAAATAGCTGCAGCATCACTGGTTCTCAGGGGAGGATAATAAAATGGAAATGTTAAGCTACTCTTCCACGTGTTTTACAAAGATGTGCTCAAGCCACTTCAGAAAACTTTCAGTTACCCTTGCTGCCACCATTCTTTTTTTTTGGGGGGGGGGTTAATTTCTTGACTGAATAAGAGCTTTCTACAAGACCAGCATTCGCTTACTTTTACGAGCGCACACTGTCAAAGTATACCCTATTACCAAGAAAATATTAGTGACTAACAGTGAATTTACAAGACACAAAATTGTCCACAATTACTGTTTCCTTCTTAACAAGAAGCCTAGTGTGGGCCCAGATGATAGTCTTCCCATTTCCATCACCCACCTTGAAGTGAGCTGCAGAGCTCTGCAAATTTATTGGCGACTGTTCAAAACCAGTATTAACACACACGTAACACCTTCTTAAAAGGGGACACGATTCGAATCTGGCCTCAGAGTACTGAAGGTCAGCCGTTGCAGCTAAGAACTGTAACATCACACATTTGCACAGCCCGCATCCGAAAGTGCTCCCTCCCCACAAATAAACAAGAGGCAAGCCATCTAAAAACAATACGTCCTTTTTAATTGTTAAGTCAATAAAGAGGTATCAAAATTAAAAGAGGAGAATTACAGGGGATTTAACTGAACTACTAGGAGAGATTTCGGGGGTCTGGCCGGGGGGAGGAGAAAGAAAGGACAAATGCAACAGAAGACACGCCATGAACACACGGGGCTCTGGGAAGGAGGGAGGGAAGAGGGCAGTGAGGAGGCAGCCGACAAGGGGCTGGTGAGAGGCTCAATATCAGAAGAACGTCGGTGTTGGTTGAGGAGGAGAGAGGAGAGGTGTGCTGGGCGCTTAGGAGTCGTCTTCGCCATTGGCGCTGTCTCTGTCGTCTTCGCCTTCTTCGGGCTCCTTGTCATCCCCCTCGATGGACTCCAGCTGAGAGAGAGAAGGGGACAGGCAGAGGGGCCGAGTTAGCAAACAGGGAGAGCCGCGCTCCTCACTCCTGGCTCTCTGCCGCCTCCAGCTTCGTACCTGGTCGTCTCCCCGGTCTTCATTGTCGTCATTGTCCAGCAGGTCCCCTTCCTCAGCGGAGTCATCCGCCCCAGTCTCAGACTCCATCTTGACATTGCTCTCTTCTTTCTTGGCCGAGCTGCTGCTTTGCTCCTCCTCAGACTTGTCATTCTTCAGTTCTAGGAAGGGAGGATATAGAGAGGAGGGGTCCAGCAGGGTATCGGAACCGCTCGCCTGCTCTCCTAAGCTCTCAGGGCTGCCGCCCCACGTGGAATTTTCCTACATCAAGACTCGTCAAGCCAACCACACGCCTCTGGCGAGCCGGAACCATCCCAGAGGCAGAAGAGCTTTTATAAGCCGGAAGGAGGTTGGTTCTTCCTAGTCAGGCCACCTATGCAAAGGCATGAAGGGGCCGGCAGCTCGCGACACATCTGTGATCAAGCAGCTGCCATGGGTTCATCTGCAAGGCTGTTGTGGAGAACTATGGCTGTATGCAAAGGGCTTTGGCAAGGTGGCTGCTCTCCCTACCGACAATAAAGAGGAGGGGGCTAAAGCGCTGCCCTCCTAGCTATGGACAGATGTTAAATTGAAGAGCAGCGAAGGAGCATCACAAGGTTGCTCTCCTGGAAACCCAAAACCAAAAAGCCCACCTAGAAAACCACCACAATTACACACGTCAGATATGCATCCCCAGACAGCCCGTGTCCCTCCCAAACAAGTTCTCTTTATTGGGGAGGAAGGATAAAGCCTGAAGAGATGCTTCAAGCCAAATTCCCACAACCTTCAGCCCCCCAAAAGTCCCAAGCCCGTGAAGGGCTTCCAGGGTCTTCCCCCCGCCTCCCATCCGCCTCCCAACCCTTTCATTTGACTGTTTACTTTGATCTTTCTCTATCTTCTCCAGGCTTTCCAGCAGGGAATCCACTTTCTGCTTAATCTGGGTCAGCTCCTTCTTAATGGTCTGCAGATCATCTCCTTTCACTGAAATAAAAAGGACATGAGCACACTGTTTATCGGAAGCACTGATACCCAAGGCTTAGCTTTTTTGAACATAGGCACTCAATGCCTATTCCAAATATATTCAGCATCTCAACAATAGATGCTGAAAGACAGCTAACACAGATATAAATCTGGAGATTAAGCGAAGCATTTATCCCAGGGAAAGGAGGTTTCCCCACTGTTCCTTCTTCTCAACCCACCATTAAAAAAGATATAGGGAAATAAATAGTGCTGAAAAGCAAAGGAAGGTGCAACTGTTGCCAGGAGTTTTCAGATGCCCCTCTGAAACTAGGATAGAGAACAGTCCAGGGTAGTGAAACTTTCTCACTCTTTATGGACAAGTCAGCAATTTATGCCAGGAATTGGAAACCTGCAGCCCTAGGGATACACATGACCTTCAGCCCAAGCTCACAGCATGTGACCAGGACAGGCCTCTGGCAAGAGTGACCTCACCCTCTCCCAGCAGCTTGCTAGGCAAAGAGAGATAAAGGGGGGGGGGCAAGAGGGTAACCCTTGCCCACTGCCAGCTTCAGCATCACCCACTACAGCATGCAGGGGCCCGTTTCAAATCAGGGAAGACTTTAAACATGTCAGATCTACTTTGTTAATTAGAAGTCTTCCAGCAAAATCCAAGCCCAAAAACATAATTAGAATTACAAGAGCAGGGTGCATCTGAACCTAGGAATTGGGTAGTTTTGTACCACCAGGACTGAATTGAGCTTATGGCCTTTTCACACACGAAATCACCATCTTTCTTAAATTCAGTAGCCTAATTCAGGGGCAAGAATCATTTCAGTTGCTGCCATTGTTAACCAAGTGAGAAGCAGAATCTGTTGCACAATACCCAGTAGATCCTGATCTACCTTCTGCACACCCCAGTTCCGAATGGAACTTCTGCCTTGCCAAGAGAACAGTTCTAGCCAATCCCCAAGGATTTTGTGTAAGGCTACCGCAACATTTGACCACTCAGTGGCACTTTGTGTGACTTTTCTGAATCCCAGTTTAAGTCCTTGTGCAAGAGAAAGGGCCCCCACCCCACTCAAATCACCTGCGCCTAGCCAGAAAATTCAACACATACACTTTCCAGACTTGGAAGACGACCCCCGCTGCCCGCTCTTCGAGTTGAATCCGCTCTTGCCCCTGCGGGAGGTGTTGCCAGAAACCCGTTGGCGTTTGGAGGGCACCACGGCCCGGGCAATGGGAGGCGGAGGCGGCACCCGCGCTTGGTAGCTGTACATCCTAGGGGCACAAGAGAAAACTGCCATCGTCAGAAGCCAGCACTCAATTCCCTACTGAAACGGCCTCTTCGTGCTTTACACCGCATGTGTGCATCCTCTGCCCTGGGCTTCTCAAAACTCATCGTTTTGTTCACGGGAGCTAACCAATAGCACTCCCTTTAGAGTTCGCTCAGGAGAGCAGGCTCTACTTCCATAGCACTTGTAAGGCCTGTAGCACAAAGGGACCTTCCTCATCCACAGAATCCTGTTCCGTGAAGTCGCATGAGGACTCCTCTGTTCTGCATGCCTCCCTCTACTCCCCAAAATACAGCTAAGTGACATCTTCCTTCGTGTAAATTCAATCTGCTTCTTGCTCATGCACAAGCTCAATGGCTGTGGTTCCTCCCTTATTGGCATTTGGAGACAAACTGGAGCTGTATGGAAGGGGCAATGGCTCACTGGTGGCTCCCAGGCTGTGCATGGTTAAGTGTCCCAGGAAAGCTCCCTCCCCACACCAACCCAAGAAGATCAGGCAGATCTTCTGGGCAAGAAGGTTAAGACAGCTCCTTGCAGCATAGAATAATTTTATTATTTATACCCCGTCCATCTGGCAGCTGCTTTCCACCAACTCAAGAGTCCTGGCATTGGGACACCATGACTGGCAGCAGCTTCAATGGCGGCTGGTGCCCAAGGGGACTGGCAGGAAGAAGGCAGGTGCAGCCACAGCCAGCTACAGGCATGGCCAACCAATTCATCCTTCTCCCTTCTGAGTTCTATAATGACAACAAAGAGATGGAGGAGGAGGTAGCAGAAAGAGCCAACCCCTGGTTTGTTTGAAAGAGGATGGGTTGGGGCCAGTGGAAGTTGGTGGGACAGTATTTCGTTTGCACCCATGAACCAGCCTCCACTGAGAGGCTCTTCAGGGCTGCTGACAAGGGACTTTTGCAGCCCTACGCATGGGAAGCAGGGAGGTACTTGAGGAGCTTCTAGCTGCTAACCTGGCACTCTACCACTGACCTACAACCCCTTGCAAAAACCCTTTCTTCCTCCCCAGACTCCTTTTGGCCAAAGAAAAAAATGCCTCCACTTTTCCCTCAAACACTTCTACTACGCATCCCCTCGTCTTCCTTACCGTTTAACGGCAGACGGTTCTTAAAAATATGACAAGCACCACAAGAACCCAGGATCTGGCTAAATGCCTTGAGTGAAAATGGAAATTCATTCTCAGGTTGTTATACTCTATGCCAGAAAAAGGAACCTACACCTGGAATGTTTTGGAAGGAGGGAATTAAAAGGCCTGATCTATTTGATGCTGGCATAACAGAACAGTGTACTGGTGCCTTCCTCTTCTACCAAAAGGAATGAAGCATGCACAATGCAGCAAACAGCATTCAGGTAAACCTACCTGTCGTAGTAGTCACGCTGGAAGTCATAGTCCAGGTCAAAAGATGACCTGAAAGACAAAGCACATGAAACATGGTCAGGTCTCTGGGAGACCACCAAGGAAAGGAATCCTGCTCAGGAGGCTGAAAGGAACAGGCGATTCTTTCGCTTCCTGTTATCAGGAGTCCATTCCCAGTCTGGCATATCAAGGCTAAACACAGATATTCACAGAGCAAGAGCAAAGGCAACCCTGAGTTTATCCAACAATCCCTCTGTCTGTCACCCACACTTCAAAGCCACCTGAGCAAGATAACAAATTGCCACCCGCAGGTATAAAAAAAAAACACTCTCCCACATGGCCTCTCACATTCACATGGAGTTGTTTGCACGCATGCACACATACATATACACACGCCTCTACACACTCAGCTTCATTTCCTTGCAACCAGCTAGACAATTAAGACCTATGGAGACATTGCTCACTGCAGGGCACAAAGCCAGAGAAATAAAAAGAACAGAAATATTAAAATAAAGGGAAAAAAACATAAGGGTCCCGACCTGACTAGAGGGGACGGAGAAGGTGGTGCGGCTACTGACCCGTACATCTCTGTGGCCGATCTCTTCACCCCAGCTTTGCCCCGGTTCAACTTCGGCTCGGCAGCCAGGTTAATATCTGGAACAGAGACACACACAGAGAGAGACATGCCAATTTTGAAAGCCAGCATCTCACAACTCTTGGAAACAAGTCGAGGCCTGCCATACATCTGGGCACTAATGTGTTGCCGAGCTCTCTCTGTTCTGGGATGGGGCACATTGCCCTAAGGGATGGCATAGGATATGCTGCTAAAAGGTACAGACAACATAATGCCCAGTAGCAAGAGAGCCAGGAGGGTAGAAGACAAGCTATGAGCCATTTGCTTCAAGCAGGAACACACACACACACACACAAAAAGCCATTGTATTTGGCAAAAAAAATGATACTGAATAAGACATCTCATGTCGGCCAGGATCTTCAGCCACTTGTCAGTTGCAAACACAGACACTCAGCTTCTTACTGCTGGGTGGGAAAGTGCAACTCTTTCCCTTGCAGTAAATCTATACCACGCAGTGACAGAACTAATATATTAAGCAGCACTTCCAAAGTAAGAGGGTTCACTGCAGGATGGACGGGCTACACCAAACAAACAAATTTTTCCCACACCACCTGGGGGAGGGGTAGCAGGAAAATGTTGTCTGGCAGAGAAAACACTGGAATGAAAGACAAGCACGGCTGAGCAAGCTTGTAAATAGCTGCTCCGAAGTCTCATGTGCAGAGTGAAAGTTTGTCCCGGTGACTAGGCAGGAAAGCTGGTCTAAAATGGAAGCGCACCAATATGCCATTATGTGACTACTAAACAGCTTGAATGGACTACTAAGCTACTTGCACTGTTATTTACAGGGTTATGGTCAGTAGGGGAGAGAAGACTAAGCTGCTGGTTTCTCTGAAGATCAGGGATGTGGCTTTTCGATTGGAGGAATTTGGAATTGTGGCTTTCAAACAGGGCTGCATAAACACTCTTGTCTTGAGTCTTGCCTAATGAAACAAGGAGCCAATTGCAATATTACAAGCATGCCGGCCGCGCAAGTTGTGTCTCCTTTCCCTATACTTAGGCAAACCGGTGAACTGCATTGAAGGAGCAATGCAATAAAAATGCTTTGGCTGTTCCCGCTCAGGCTTTTTGGAGAGGAGTGGGGTAGAGTGGATCAAGAGAGGATTGGTGCCAGGCTCTCTGCACCAATCCTAGCATTGCCAAATACGTATAAGCTAGTCTCATCAAAAGAGGAGACAAGGGTAGCTGGGTTGTGACATTCTGGACCCTCGTTCAAATCCCCACTGACGTGCCCAAGGACATCCACTCTCCTAGCTTCACACCCCTGAATTCTGTGAGGAGCAGGAAGAATGTCATAAACATACACAAACACCACACATACAGAGGAAGAAATGAAAAACCTGACCTAAAGGCTAGCTCTACACTGGTGATCAACATTCATTATTTTCATAAAAGCCAATCAAGGCTCCAAGCTGCCTTTCTCTTCCCTCACCAACCCAAAATGACCAACAGCCCTGGAAGGATCTCGGGAAAGAAAGGCAGATGAAGAAATAGAAATCAGGAACCTGCTCCTGCTCCATCCTGCGGAATGGATCATTAGAATTTGGGTATACAGTGGTGCCTCGGGTTAAGTACTTAATTCATTCCGGAGGTCCATTCTTAACCTGAAACTGTTCTTAACCTGAAGCACACTTTAGCTAATGGGGTCTCCTGCTGCCGCTGCACCGCCGGAGCCTGATTTCTGTTCTTATCCTGAAGCAGTTCTTAACCTAAAGCACTATTTCTGGGTTAGCGGAGTCTGTAACCTGAAGCATATGTAACCTGAGGTACCATGGTACTTGATTAAGGCTTCAAAAGGCGTCAATAGAAAATTAGGAAAGACAGGCTTGTACCCCACCTTTCTGATGTTGCTCTGTGTGTTTACCATGTTTTGATGTTACTTGTAAGCTGCCTTAGAAGAAACTGTACCTTGAAAGGTGGAATAAAAATACAGTAAAATAAACATGGGCAACACTCTGCACTTCCGCACAGCTCAATATCTAGCTGTAAATTCTGACTTCCTTGCTCTCCTCTTTAGAGACTTGCCACCTCCACTTTGACATCTAGACTGCCTCTGCTAGCAGAGAGTGGTGTGTTATGTCTGAGTGTGAAATGAGGCAATAAGGAAGCAAGAGAGGCGCTCAGAAAAGGAACTGGTCAGTGATTTCATCCAGGCCTAAGAAAAGGGGTAAGCTAAAAACCGCCACAAGGCGCTCACCTAGGACCTGGCCTGCGATCATCCTGCCATCTTCTCCTGCCACGGCAGCGCGAGCGTTGCGCTCGTTCACGTACTGCACGAAGGCAAAGCCCTTGTGCACAGAGCAGCCCACGATCTTGCCGTACTTGGAGAAGATGGCCTCCACGTCCGACTTCTTGACCACTAGCGTGTTGAGATTGCCGATGAACACGCGGGAGTTCAGGGAGCGTGGGTCTGTCTTGTTGGTGACGTTGCTGGCCATGACTCAAGTATGCAGCAGAAACACAGGCTTGGTGCTGGAGGAGGAAGATTTGTCAGAGAAGGGAAAGAAGTCACGTGGGATTTCAGCGTCTTGACACATGCACGCACACACACAGCCAACAGAATACACACACACTCAGCCTGGCAGGAAGCGCTTCCCCCTTTGAAAGAGAAGCTATGATCCCTGAGGCATGCTGGAAAATCTCAGATCCATCCTGCAAGCAGTAAGGCGTAGCAGTATTGCTAAGCAACTGCATTTTCCTTTTTTTAAAAAATGATTGCCACTAGGCAAAGACCATTTTTCGTAAGGCACTAAAGGAAGTGAGGTGGCTTTGCCACCAGCCTGCCACAGAACCACCCACATTCTCCCACAAGAGACACCTGTGCCCACCTCAAGCACTGGCTGTGCATGATATTGTGTCTAAAACTAGCAGTGGTATTCCAAGATGGGTGGGTATCTGTCATGTCAGCCTGGTCTCAGGAGAAACTCAACCGCTAGACAATGGGGTAAACTAAGGCCTGGGGGCCAGATCCGGCCCAATCGCCTTCTAAATCTGGCCTGTGGAGGGTCTGGGAATCGGCATGATTTTAAAGGAGTAGAATGTGTGCTTTTATTTAAAATGCATCACTGGGTTATTTGTGGGGCATAGGAATTTGTTTATTTCCCTCCTTCAAAATATAGTCCAGTCCCCCACAAGGTCTGAGGGACAGTGGACTGGCCCCCTGCTGAAAAAGTTTGCTGACCCCTGCTCTGGACCCTTGTTTGAAGGACAAGCATATTGTGGGTAGAATCAATTTTACTCCCAGCCCTCAATTTTGCTTTTAACCAGCTTTCTAAGGAACACAACTACAGAAAACCCATCTCCAGTTCAGATGAAACCGATACAAAAAGCTGTCCCCAGTTTCTAGTAGTGAGACAACTCTCACACAGTTTTCTCAACAAAACTTCATTCAAAAGCAGTGAGTGGAATGCTATCTAACTTTGGGCCTCCATTTATAGATGCTTATGACAAAAGCACCAGGACCTTGCTGTGATCTTTAGATTCATTGATAAACATGGAAATGAGATTCTGGTTCGAGTCCCAGCCTCATTTCAACCACTTACATGGAGCAACAACATGGAGTCTGCTCATCTACACAAGTCTCTTGCACACACCTAGTTAACATAGTTATACTTAGAATATATTTTTAAAGCGACCAGTGGAAACTAAAATCAGTGTTGGAACTTCGTCTATGTACAAACTCAGAGTGGTCTTGTAATACATCTGAAAGTAGCCTGGGAAAGAAGTTTCAGCGTGGAGGAACATTCAACGCTGCTCACTGCATTCTCTCTCTCTCTCTCTCTCTCGCATGCATGCACACAACACGTTCTCTCCTCTCTCCCCCCCCCCAAGCTATTTACAAAAATCCAACAGGGTACAGCCTTTTATTTTCCTGCTCTCACCTTGGCACATTTAGTTCTGTTGCATGCGATACTCGACAACCCAGACCTAAGCCATCAAGTGAACAGAGTGGGGGACTGATTTGTTAAGTTTCGCTGCTGGAGGTCTATGTTCAGATTCTTTGTCCAGCAATGAAACTCCCAGAGGCTCATGAACGCTCTCTGCCTATACTTGCTTCACAGGACTATTGCAAGAACAAGATGAGAATGGAGAGCAACCTCTGGATAATGAGTAGAGTCGTGGGAAAAATCCCAAGACCTTTCAAAAGATTCAACACTTTCAGTTCCAGCTGGCAGTTTTGTTTGAGATGGGCAGAGGACTAGCACATGATTTTTGTGATCAAAAACAAGGTAAATGTGTGTGTGTGGTCACAGAATACACTGCAGCCAAAGGCCAGCGAAACAGGATTAAGAGCAGGTGGTGCATATGGGACTGACAACATGCAGCAAAACACAGGGACAGAAATTAGATTTATGGTGCTATCACCTTTCTGTGCGACCTCAAGGTGGGATGAGTGTTTCGTTAATCATCCTCTAACCAAAAGCAATTCTAATGGCCAAATGTCAAGGGTGGTCAGAAGGCCCTCTCTGCAAGGCTCCAAGGAGACCCAGCTTTAAGCTCTGCAGGGTTTGATAAATCCACTTGCCTCCTCACTGTACGTGAGTGCTTCACCCCCAACTGATGACCACCCCTGCACTTCCATCAAAAGTCCTGTTTGCAGGGAAGTACCCCTCTTCACCACCACCACCACCCTGCCCAATGCTTCAGAGGAAGAAACAAGGTGTAGTCTTTTATTTTTCTGGTGAATTTTGTATTTTGTATACTGTATGCTTTTATCACCTTAAGTCACTCTGAGACATTATTGTAGAAAGCAACAAATAAATGCAATAAGTAACAACAAAAACAGCACACTCTCTTTCTCGTGCAAGTTGGGCTTTTGCAGCCCATGACTCCCTCCTGCCAAAAACAGGGGAGAGGGATAAAGGAAGAAATGACACAATCTTTCTCTTTTCTGGAGGAATGAAGAGGCAATCTCTTTTCTGTCCGGTTCAATTCATGATGCAGGCAGCAAGGAGGTGCTGACACTTTCTTTCAGAAGCTGAACTCACCCGGGGGGGGGGGCGCAGGGACATCTCCCCCCCCCCCCGAATCAGAAGAAAAGTGGTTTTGCTCCCAGGCGTTTCCACAGAAAGCATCAACTGTGTTTTTCGGTTGTCTCTTTAAAATATCTATCTATCTATCTATCATCTATCATGGGATGGGGAGGGTATTAGCCCTCCTTTATTCCCTTTCCTGCACAGATAAAAGGGTCACTTCCATCCATTCCCATAGATGGTTCTCATACATCAAGCTGCAATTTTGCAGAAAATGCCAGGAGTCCCTCTCTGCTGATGCCTTCGGCAAAAACCCAACTGGGAGAAAAAAACAAATGTTCTCTCTCTCTTGCAAGTTAGGCTCTGGCAAACTGCAGCAAGCTAAGGAGGAGGCAAGGAATGCTAGGTTTCCTTCCACAGGTTTTTTGGAAGATGCAGAGGGGTGCTGCTTTCTTCAAAAGCCCGGTCCACAAGCTCTCTGCACATTCTACAGCTCTCGGGGGAAAGCAATGGGGAGCAAGCCATGGTGGTAGCAATGAATGGGTTTGACTCACAAACCAAACCAAAATGTGCTGGCTGCCGATTACACATCTGTCCATGAGTTACTATGCCTCAGCAAGCCATATTATGACCACAAAACTTAGTTCTGAAGAGAGGTCCCATGACTTTAGCTGGCACCTTCTGTTTGTCACTACCAGGACTGTGCTGTACCCAAGGCATAAAGATCAGCCACCATCACTACCCTTAAAGATGTTCACAAAGCTATTGCCTGAACTTGCTTGTTTCATTCCCGCCCCTGTTGCCTTTCTCCTGTCAATCGTAGGTCTGCTGGCAGAGACTTATTTAATCTCTGCAATGCATCAAGGTAACTTGGGCACTGTGAAATACTCTAGTATTTTTATATATAACTCAACTGTTAAAAGAGATTGTTCCAATCTGTTAATTAGGGTCAAGTAACGGGCAAAAGATTCCAAGAATGTGCGCATGCACTGCAAAGTTTAACACAGAATTATACTCTGGGAATGTAGTTTTGTTGCCACTTTTTAAAAATGAAAAAAAGAGAGTCCACCACACAAAACTGGCCAGTTCACCCCCTAGCCAGAAAGCCCAGCGCAACAAGATATACTGAGCTTGGTTGCTGAACTTAGTTCTGCTCCCCAAAACCAGACAACCCCTCTCCCCCACTTCTAACCCTTAAAGTGGCTGCATGTCCAGTAGGCAATGAAGACCTGAACAGGTCCACTCACATCTGCTAACAGAGTTTTGCTTGTAGTGCAGGTGTGTACTCTTTTTCAGCAAGGCCTTTAAGAGGGATGGCTGCTGAAGCCTGGAAGTAAGCCAACTCAGCCCCTTACCATCAGCCAAGATGGGTTTGTGTCTGCTCCATGCAAGGCTCCGCAGGTAACTGCCACTGCCAATCCAGACTGGGCGTCCATGACGGTGTTTGTAAGGGAGGGACGGTGTGGAGGAAAAGATCAAGATGGGAACTGGAGGGTACGAGACAGGAAGGGGGGGGGCAGGATCTGACCAAGGGAAGGCTGTCACTGCTAGCGAGCGATCAGCACCACAGACACATTGCAGCAACAGTTGAAAAATTGCACAGAAATGAAATATTAAAAATTAAAAAAAAATAAAAATAAAAAAGTGTAGGAACTTCCTGAGATGTTCAAACAAGTTCTGGAGAGAAATTGG
>NW_028112862.1:0-45457 GCF_964234715.1 Podarcis melisellensis
GCTAAGTTCATGTCCTGCTTTCAGGTTTGCTGGAGGCATTTGGCTGGGCACTCTGAGAACAGGGCGCTAGACTAGGTGGGTCTTTGATTTGATTCAGCAGATTCTTCTTACGTCCTAAAAAAAGCTGAAGCTAACTTTTGTTTCCGCTTGCAGGTCAAAATGCAAAGACTGAGAAACCCTTTGGAAGATGAATTTCTGTAGCATTTCATTAACATTATAGTATTGAGAATGGATAAGTGTAAACATGTAGGAAGACTTCGGCTTGCCCAAGACCATTCCATTGTAAATCCTCACAAGTGGCATTGCATGGTATGCAATACTACAGAATCTGTATGGGCCTGCCTCAGCTGCTCACATGTTGCTTGTGGAAGATACATTGAAGAACATGCACTAAAGCACTTTCAGGAAAGCAGTCATCCAGTGGCATTAGAAGTGAATGAGCTGTATGTTTTCTGCTACCTTTGTGATGACTATGTTCTTAATGATAATGCAACTGGTGATTTAAAGCTGTTGCGAAGTACATTAAATGCAATCAAGAGTCAGAATTATGACTGTACTACTCGCAGTGGCAGGATTTTGCGATCGATGGGCACAAGTGATTACCTTTCCCATAATAGTGCTCAAGCCTTGCTTCGTAATCAAGACCGTATGTTCACAGCTCTGTGGCACAGGAGGCATGCATTAATGGGCAAAGTTTTTAGATCTTGGTTTGAACTGACACCAAGTGGGAAAAGGGTTTTAGAAGAAGAGAAGCTAAGGGAAGAAGCAGAAGAAAGAAGGATCAATGCTAAGAAGAAAAGAGAAGAGAGAAAGCGCCAGTTGAAAGAAGAAATGGAAAAAATGCCTCCAAGAAAGAGCTTTCGCTTGCAAAATCAAAATAAGGAACCCTCAAAAATATCACTCTATGCACTAAAAATGCCACAGAATTTGGACTCTGCTGTAGAACTGAAAGTAACAGCTACCTCAGATGATGTAAAATTAAAAAAAATTAATGACTCTCCAGTTAAACGAAGGCCTACTGTGACTCCCGGTGTAACAGGATTACGCAACTTGGGGAATACATGTTATATGAACTCTGTTCTCCAGGTATTGAGTCATTTGCTCATATTTCGGGAATGTTTTTTAAAGCTTGATTTGAACCAAACTCAAGAGTTGTTAGCAGCTGCGGCCAATGGCAAAACAAGATCATCTTCTAAGCATTCTCCATCTGCCGGCTCTATATTTCATGTGAACAAAAGTCAATTTAAGGACAAGGAGTCTTCTGCAAGGCGATCTAGTGTTTCATCAGGCTTAAGTGGTGGAGCGTCAAATAGCAGAAATATGGAACTTATTCAGCCTAAGGAGCCAAGCTCAAAGTACATTTCTCTTTGTCATGAGCTGCATACATTGTTTCAAGTCATGTGGTCTGGCAAGTGGGCTTTGGTATCTCCATTTGCCATGCTCCATTCTGTGTGGAGACTAATCCCAGCCTTTCGTGGTTATGCCCAGCAAGATGCTCAGGAATTTCTCTGTGAACTTTTGGATAAAGTACAGCAAGAATTGGAGACAGCTCGTACAAAATGCCCAGCCCTCATCCCCACTTCTCAAAGGAAACTCATTAAACAGGTTTTGAATGTGGTCAATACAATTTTTCATGGACAGCTTTTAAGCCAGGTATGTTGTGTTGCATTCACAAAGCTCTGCAGTGATTTAAAATATTAATGTAAATTAATGGATCAAAATGAAGACTCGTTTTACTGTTATCACTGGAGTGGGGTGTAGTCTCTTTTAATAAATCTTTTAAATAAATATATTGCCTTCATGGATTGTGTAGATTAAGTGTCAGAAAATAACTTTTTAAAGAACGCACAAGAAAATATAGAATACTGTCAGATACAGAAAGGTACTGATTGTCGGTAGTTACAGCTATTCATTTATTTCAAGCTTGCAAGAAGACATTAAGTTGGAGGCTAAAGGTATGGCTGTTGGAAGAGAGTATCTCCATTACTCTTCCTGAGAGCATACTGATCATTCATGGCATGACCATATCAGAGTGCTACTAAACCAACATCTAAACCAGCTTTCCTTTCTATTTTAATTATTTTCTTTAAGCACTGATAAAATTAAATAGCATAATCTACTTCTCCAGGAGAAAAAAAATAGAGTAATTATTAGCCTCTTATAAATCAGACATCTTTTTACGTGTAGTAAAAACATGCAATTTGCTGCAGGTTGTTGTGATAATTGAGATCTGGAACATGGGGCTTTCAGGTCAAAGCTGACTTAAATTTCCATCACTGAATTGGGATGCTTGTATAATGTATGCCAGTAGAATAAGTGTCTGCAGCTGTTATAACTTTTCTACTTCATACACAGTAAAAATCTAATGATTTAAATTCACATGTATTTGATACTTGGCCGTATATGAAAATGTACTCATCCAAAAGAGTTAAATCTAATCAGCCTTCTGTCAGCTTGATTTTTATCTTTAAGGAAGTGAGAGTAATAGCATTTCAAGCAATTTTCTGCACAATTCACTGATCTCAGAGCATCACCACTGATTTTACTGGGACTGCTCTGGTCTGTTAATTGCAACTATAATAACTTATCAGAATGCCCTCTGTAGTCTTGATGTGCGGATTCCTAAATGGTATTAAAAATACTACCGGGAGCTTGTAAGTACTTATTGTATTTTGTGGTAATTCATGTGCAGAAGCCTGAACACAGGAGAACCTTGCTTGAGTCACTAACATTCCCATCATCCCTGACCACTGGTCCTGTTAGCTAGGGATCTGGAGGGCTGAGTTTGAGGATGCCTGCCCTGTGGAGTTGAACTGCTTGGGTTTGGAAACTTCACCTGGGCCCACAGTTTCACAGTTAGCATGATAATGCAATTGCATTATTGTTCTATCCCTAGATTTCAGCAGTTTGATTAATCATTGAGGGGTATTTTACTTCTTGTTCCGCTCCTCTCATTTTGCTTTACCTTGCATTTGCTAGTTTTCAGCTACTTTAGACTTGTTTCCTAGAAACCTTTGCACCATACCCATGAATGCCCACTTAATTTTCACTTTCAAGATACATTGTTTCATTACCTGTATATAAAAAAATGTATCTTTCCCCCCCCCCACTGGAAATACTAAAATGACTACAATATAAATATTAAGACTCTCTACTAATGAAACACATTAAACTGGTAATATATAAATTATTTATTGATAGAATAACAGCATTAATTACAGTGGAAAATAAGAAAGAGCATCATATATCTGGCTTTGTTTGCAGTGCACTGAGGGCTTTTCAAAATTGGGGCCCTAGTTGAAAAGCATTTTTCAATTAACTATGGAGAAAGAAAAATCACTAGGAACAGCTTTCAAGATGGGTCATGTAAGCTGAAATGAAGGGTCAACTGGAAGGACATCAACTGTCACTGAGCTGCAATTTTACATTTTTTTAAAAAATGTAATCAATTTTAAGATGATGATGAGGCTTTCAAGAGCAACCAAGCAGCTAAGGCCACAGTCCTAATCCCCTGAACCTGAACAGCGACAGGGCTTCATGCAGGCAGCACTGCATCCATAGTCTCAGTGTTTGCGCTGGCCAAGACAGGGGGCGAATGTCACTTCATTGCGTCAGTTCCCCCCTGGATTGGGCCCGTTGCCATTGCTTGACTGCAGCAGATCTCATGCTGGTCCAGTCCATCCTCAAAATGCCCTTCTCCATCAGTGGATCTAACCAGAGGTGGGCAGGGGGGGGGCCCTCCCACTCTGTCCAGAACCCCTCCAGTGTGAAGGACTGGGGTTTTGGATTATTCCACCCCTCCTCTTTACATCTACAATATGTATGCACATTCACTTGCAAAAAAAGGGAGGGCTAGAGAGTCAAATTAAGTGTTTTTTGTCTTGACAGGTAACGTGTCTTGCGTGTGATAATAAGTCTAATACTATAGAACCCTTCTGGGATCTGTCACTGGAATTTCCCGAACGATACCACTGCAACGGAAAGGAGACAACCTGCCAGCATCCATGCTTGTTGACGGAAATGTTGGCCAAGTTTACAGAAACTGAAGCATTGGAAGGAAAGATATATGCCTGTGATCAGTGCAACAGTGAGTAAAGGCAGCATGTACTCGGGCATCTGACTTTCATGTAACAATGTGGCCTAGCTTTGGTTAAGAGCATAGATACTGCCAGTACATTTTTAACATCACAATCAGAAAAATTGCCTCTTATTTGTGCATCTGTTAAATGTGCAAAACAAGGTGTGAACAGTCCCAGCTCACAGTATAAAGTCATATGATACATAAAGGTAGCGTATTTTTTGCTCTATAAGACTCACTTTTTCCCTCCTAAAAAGTAAGGGGAAATGTGTGTGCGTCTTATGGAGCGAATGCAGGCTGCGCAGCTATCCCAGAAGCCAGAACAGCAAGAGGGATTGCTGCTTTCACTGCGCAGTGATCCCTCTTGCTGTTCTGGCTACTGAGATTCAGAATATATTTTTTTCTTGTTTTCCTCCTCCAAAAACTAGGTGCGTCTTGTGGTCTGGTGCGTCTTATAGAGCGAAAAATACGGGTAATCTCAAGGAACGAAACTATCAATCTACATTTGTAACTTTTTAAAAAAGTATTTATATCATGTGCTCATCTCAGGGTTGCATCAGTACATTGTCCATATTTCACTGGAGCTCTTCGCGTTTTATACCAACATATACACCTGTGATGAGGGCTTTCTGGAATTTTTTGAACTGAATTGCATTGAAATGTATTATTTAGAAAATTTCCATTTTATAAAATTTTCTGATGCCCTAATTTGGTTTATTTTATTTTCTTATAGTAAACAAGGCTAGAAATTCTGAAAATGCCATGCTTTCCTAATTATTTGCAATTGGTATTGCAAATAAATAAAAAAATTCCAATTGGTATTGCAAATAATTAAAACATTTAGGTTTTTTTCTGCAGAAAATCTTCAACCCCCACATAACTGATTTAAAGTTGTATATTGAATGTTCTTTATGTTCAAGTAATGTTTCCACAATATATCTCCAAAATGGATTCCTGCTAAACTGTACACACAGAAATTCTTCTAAACCAGTGCTTAGTTGAGAAGCTTTAATCTAGACTGAGGCAACCTATGTTTGGCATGTATTATCCAAAGTGCATTGATTTATTATTTCTACAACTTGCATCTATTGTGAATATGAGTGGAGGATTTTCTTTTTCTTGTCATAGCAAAACGAAGGAAGTTTTCTTCTAAGCCCATTATACTCACAGAAGCACAGAAGCAACTTATGGTATGCCGACTACCTCAAGTTCTGCGGTTACACCTTAAGCGGTTCAGGTACTGTAGTGAACTACCTTTGCTATCATATTAAGGAAAATGGGCTGGAAACCTTCTCTGAATGCTTTTTTTTAATAAAAAAAGATCTGTGTATTTAGTCTGATTATAAAGAATGCTTCTTGAGATTACAATAAAAATGTGTGCTCCACCCAGAACCCAAGGGGTATTATGCCTGTTATCGATACTGGTTTGCATTAAAGGAATTTGATGAAGCTTCTGACAATGATTTGAACTGGTGTGGATATTGAGGTATTCTTGAACATTTCAGGTGCTCAAGGAATGAAGTTGTCAGTATCGAAATGTTAGCAGCCTGTCTGTGAGGCAAAGTTGTTTGACTTAAATTAAGACCTTGCATATGCCTCAGAGACAAAAAGCACCACTGTGAAGCAAATCTGTGAAGAGACCCCAGGAAGCATAGAGTCCCGTATTTTTCGCTCCATTGGACACAGTTTTTCCCCTCCAAAAATTGAGGGGAAATGTGTGTGCGTCAAATGGAGCGAATGCAGGCTTGTGCCATAGCCGCGCGCAACCCCTCAGGCAGGGAGAGGCTGCACGGGGCTATGGTTTCTTTAGCTCCACGCAGCCTCTCCCGGCAGGAGGAGATTGCGTGGGGCTAAAGAGGAAGCCAAAGCAGCCAGCGGGATCCATCCTGCTCGCTGCCTTGGTTTGTTCCATAGCCGCGCGCAACCCCTCCGGCAGGAAGAGGTTGTGCGCAGCCTGTACGCTGCTCTTTGGGGCTGGGAAAGATTTTTTTTATTGATTTCCCCGTCTAAAAACTAGGTGCACTCTATGATCCGGTGCGCCCTATGGTGCGAAAAATACGGTATATAGGAAAGACAGGTGCTTGGTAAATTACAAAGCAGGGAATAATTCCCTCAGATTTTCTTGTTACTTCTAGGGAATGATTGGGGAAGGCACAGCTGGTGAAATTCTCCCTACTATGAAACTCTTAAATGACCCTCTCAGAGTCTGTGATTGGGAATCCCTAAGGAACCAGTATCATTAGAGAAAAACATTTTACAGTGGTACCTCTGGATGCGAACGGGATCTGTTCCAGTGCCCCGTTCACATCCTGAAGTGAACGCAACCTGCATCTGCTGTCTGCGCATGTCGCGATTCGCCGCTTCCGCACATGACGTCATTTTGAGCATCTGCACATGCGCGAGCGGCGAAACCCGGAAGTAATGCGTTCCGTTACTTCCGGGTTGCCACGGAGCGTAACCTGAAAACGTTCAACCTGAAGCATATTTAACGCGAGGTATGCCTGTATTTGTCAATTGGGTTTGAACAAACCAGTCAAATTTGTCACAGGGAGTGGTTGTGAGGGAACCAACTTCTGCACTGGACATAAAGAAAGCAATTTTTCAGATACGAAGGAGTGTCTTGCAAATGAGGACTTGATCTAGTGGGCATAAGTTACATGATTAAAAGAAACCTCCAACAGAAAGTGTTCTACAATGAAACTAATAATCTGTAAGTGTGTTGGACTCTCTCTCACTTGCGGTTCTCAAATAGCGACTGGAAAGACTATTATTGTGGATTCTCCTAACTGTGAATTTCCTGCACTTTGCAGACGCTAGGACTTAGCCTACAAGGTGACCTATAATTATGATTCTGTAACTGCTTCCACACTGTAAGAGATACACATACTCCCGGGCTTTAGCCCACAAATAGAGATTTTTTAACTTCTAGTTATGTTGAAGGTACCCTAAAGAACAAGAAATAGAAAATAACCTTTTTCTACTTTTCATCACCCAAGATGGTCAGGACGTAATCATCGTGAGAAGATTGGTGTGCACGTCAGCTTTGATCAGACGCTCAACATGGAGCCCTATTGCTGCAGAGAATCTCTCAAGTCCCTTGTTCCAGATTGCTTTACCTATGACCTGTCTGCTGTTGTGATGCATCATGGGAAAGGTTTTGGCTCAGGACACTACACTGCCTATTGCTATAACTCAGAAGGAGGTACAAACAAATTTGAATCTGAAATTCAATTTAAGCTTGCCTTGTAGATACAGTAGCTTGCACTGCCACAACAGAAGGGTTATATTCGACATATTGTTAAGGAGAAGGTTCCATCAGGGCAAGGATTTCTCTTTGTGCAACTGTAATGCCCCCCCACCCCACCATATTCCCTCTAAATCTTTTCTGGGGCTTCTCCCAATCCATAAAGTAGTTTTTTGGGTGGTGCATGGGGCAGGGCTAGTGCTAATCATTTTGCTAGCACGAATATTTCATTGAATATTTCATTCCCTAAACTCAATACAGTGGTGCCTCGCAAGACGAAAGTAATTCGTTCCGCAAGTCTCTTCGTCTTGCGAGTTTTTCGTCTTGCGATGCACGGTTTTCCATAGGAATGCATTGAAAATCAATTAATGCGTTCCTATGGAAACCGCCTTCCCCCGACCTCTTCTGGCGGGCGGCATTTTAAAATCGCCCGGGACAGCGGAGGACTTCTCCGCTGTCCGGGGCGATTTAAAAGCCCCTGGGAAGGCAGGAAATCCTCCCTCCGCCGCCCAGCATCGGGACGATGCCCCGAAGCCGGGCGGCGGGGGGAGGCTTTCCCGCCCCGAAGCCGGGCGGCGGGGGGAGGCGTTCCCGCCCCGAAGCCGGGCGGCGGGGGGAGGCTTTCCCGCCCCGAAGCCGGGCGGCGGGGGGAGGCGTTCCCGCCTCGCCGCCCGGCATCGGGGCATCCTTCCGATGCCGGGCGGCGGAGGGAGGATTTCCCGCCCCGCCGCCCGGCATCGGGGCATCCTTCCGAAGCCCGGCGGCGGGAGGAGGTGTCCCCGCCCCGCCGCCAGGCTTCGGAGGAGGTCTGAGGACAGCGGGGAAGACGCGCTGCGCTTCCCCACTGTCCCGGAGATTTCCCTATGGGCTGTCGTCTTGCGAAGCAAGCCCATAGGGAAATTCGTCTTGCGAAGCGCCTCCAAAACGGAAAACCCTTTCGTCTAGCGGGTTTTTCGTCTTGCGAGGCGTTCGTCTTGCGGGGCACCACTGTACTTTTAAGCAGGGGAATCTTATAAAATTGTAATGAATGCTGCACAAAGAGGCCAACCTGTCATTTGGACAGTTCTGCATATATCCTTTTGGTGGGGGGAGTACAGCTATTTCTGTGTACAATGTAGTATTCTTATATTGCAATACATAAAATCCTTTGATCTGTTACAAGAACCAGTGCTGCAATACTTTCATTGCTCTTGTCTTCTAGGATTCTGGGTTCATTGCAATGATTCCAAGCTCAACATGTGCACTATGGAAGAAGTATGCAAGGCCCAGGCCTACATCTTGTTTTATACTCAACGAATTACTCAGGCAAATGGACACTGTAAAGTTTCAGCTCTTGACTCACCATCTGGAAAACAGCCAAATACTGAGGTTAATTGTTCCAGTGCAGATAGTAACAGCTAATCCAAAGCCAATTTAATATGTACAGTACAAGTCTGAGAGTTGTCACTTGTACATGTGTTGAGATGAGTAAGTGCAGTATTGTACAATGTATCTTCATACCCTTTTGTACTAGCTGAAAACTTGTTTTGGGGATTTTTTTTTTAGTATAAAAACTTTTTATTGATGGTAGTTAACTTCCAAAATTATTAGGATATCTGTATAGCTATTTTTTTAAAAGAAAATTGCCATTTGAATTGTTAAATCTTACCTCAAGCTGTTTCTCAGCATTTTTATATTTTTATATTTTGGTGTAGAAAACATAGATAAGGAATTTTGGTGAGCAACTTGTGTAATTTTGGATTTATTTTATAAAAAATGTGCATTTTATACCATGTTTCCTGAAGTACCAGTCATTACAGGCATATGTCTTGCTTCCACAGAATTAAAAAAAACAAGATGGTATAAAATGTAGAACTTTGCTTTCCCCTCTGAACTGAAAAGTCCTGCAGAGAGCAAAATACAACTCTGCTTCCTACCTCCATTTGGTAAACCATATTATCTACTCAGTCACTAGGTCCTGGGGAGAAGCAACAAGATATTTATTCGGTGTGTGCAACTGCTCAGTGCTAGGGGAAGAATAACTAGCAAATTATTACCCCTCTCAACTGTATCAATAAAACACCCCAAATCTGATAGTGCCCTCACAAAATCTTGTGTTGCTCTATTTGTCTTTTATCTGTTTCTTTAGGACCATAGGCTATGTAAGAAGTGAAGCTGTGTAAGTGAAACTTAGGAGTACTGTGGGCTGTGATTTGTTTTGTATAAGCAAAGCAAAAGGTTTTTTTATTGGCAAGAGCTTAATTTTTTAGCTGCTCTGCGTTGGGGGGGGGAATCCTCCTGAATTCTTCAGCACTTCCTAACCAGCATGAGGGACAGACTTACATTGTGATGTCTTTTGGAGGACATCTGCCTCCCAACAAAAAAGTGCTGAGAAAGTGAACTGGTTAGTGTGAAGCTCCTACAATTTTTTTTTAAATGCAGAGATAGCTGAGGGGTATATTTGAGCAACAGACACAAACCCTTACTCTCCCGCCCTCTGGAAATAGGATTTTGGAGTTTTGGGTGACTTGCCCTAGTGTGAATTATGGAGGGAAGTTATTGCTTATACAAAAACCTCTCTCGTCTTCTACCCTTCCAACTCTGAAGGACACAGAGAACTGTATAAAGTTTCCCCGTAGAGAGGGAATTCAAGCACTCCACCACCCCAAGAGAAAGGGCTGGGAGGGGAGAACTGAATACAGCGAAGCTGTCTGTGCAGAGGTTCTCAAATGCCACAGAAAAATGCATGTCTCATGCTCACATAAAAATAAGCATTAAGTCCCTAATTCACTTTCTTCTCAAAGTTATCTGGGGTGACAGGAAAAAGACTTTTGTATACTCTAGTTTAATAGGCACTCTCTCTGCATGAAGAAACCAAAAAATAATGGTTAGAGCCCTTTTTTCAGGACCTCTTAACACAGCAGGTCCCCTGATTATTTGCACACAAGGCAGAAACTTGAGCATAGAGATTTGTCTTAATTACTGTAATCTTACTAGTCCTTGAACTGATAGCCACCCAACATAAGTGAGATACCTAGATAAAGACTACATATTTTATTAAACACAAAACACATTGCCTATGAATATTTGATGTTAAGTAGCAAAATGTCTTCATTTGTCAAAAGTCATCCTCTGAGCACATCAGGTGCCTATTGTGTCATTGTGGGTGCAGGTGTCTGAACCCTGATTATTGGGCATGCTGGCTGGGTTGATGGGAGTTGGACCCCAACAAAGGTTACCCACCCCACAGTTTTAGGACAAGACCCATCTGTAAATGAAACATGTTTGTGCAAAGGAAGCAGGAGGGGCAAAGAGAAACAGGACAAGAGAACATCTGTAGAGAAAGAAAAGCAGAGACCAAGAACAAAACTAAAGGGAAAAACAGGCAAGGCTCCATCAAAAGCAGAGGAAAAGGGGTAAAGATGAGCAAGAAAAAAATGGCAATTCTAAGCTATTTCAGTTTTAATAAGAATCAGTTACATTTTCAATGGCCTACTGAGGCAAGTCTGATCTAACTCTATCTTAGCCTGTACCCTGAGAGATAGTAGTTCAGTTAAGAGGGTTTTAATGTTTTTGCTGCAGTTTCAGTGCCTTTAAGAGCTACATAAACAGAAATCCAGCAAGTGAAGCATTTCCTTCTCTGCAAGTGGCCTGGGGGGAAAAGGACTTCCTTACTCTATTCAGTTTTGAAAATGTATCATTTTAAAACAGCCCATCAGAAAAGTAGCTATTTGCTTTTTATTTAAACTTCCAGTCGATACCTAAGCAAAACACCATTCTTTATAGAACAACCAAAGCACTCAAGTAAAACTCCATGCCAAAAATTATACATACTAAATATTTATACTTCTGTAGTATAATTGATTCCGCAATGCAGGGTCCTCTCTGCTTCTCAAAAGGCATTTTAAAAGTATTGATAAGGAGTTGGCCTGTTCATAATTATACATAGGTCTTCATGGTCTGTGCCTATGCAACACAGAATCTGAAGCCTTTCAGACAGACAATGAAACATGTTGTCAGTCCAGACGCTCAGGACACATCTTTCAATGAGCATGGGCACCAATTTTCTGCTCAGCTCCTTTGACTGCTACAACAGTAGCATCGTTCAGAACTTTATTCTCATTACTGACAACTAGATGGTTTTCTTCCCTTTTGGCTTTTTGTTTTTCCTACAAGCTGCTTTGCTGCTATTTTCTTCAAGAAGCTTGCTGCCTGTAGGGGGTTGGTGGGCTATGTCAAACACCTTGATGGACTGGATCTAATATATGGTTTTAGCCTTACATTTGCCCTTCTATTCTACCTCAATGTACGTTAGCTTTTCCCAACATAAAGCTCAATCCATTAAATGTTCCTTTATACTCATCTAGCTACTATTGCATAGAGGCTACCTAAAAATAAAATGAAAACCCTTAGGTAGCTTTCTGGATAAAACAAATGATTTTCTAAAACCACCTTTCGTTTATGCAATAATTTAATAAAAACTAATCTCACGGAAAAGGTGAATAGTACTTGGTGGCAGAGGGGTCCAACTCAATTGCATTTGAGCAATGCTAAGTCATAAAATAAACAGCATTGCAAACAGGAGAAATCCCAGAGTCAATCTAACAACAGGTTTATAGATAGTACCTTATTGAGCATGAACTGTGTTTTCTGTACCTTAACTCCAAAGCACATCCTAACAGTTTGCAAAAACCTACTGCATGAATGGTCAATGAAGCATACGGATTAGCACCAATTAATTAGTTGGGCTTTTTCTGCTGCTTTGTACGGAAGAAATATGCAGCCTGCTAAAACCTTTTCTAGGCTTAAACTAGAATGTCAAACAATTCTGTAGAAAATATGTGGGAGTCCTGTTATATTTTGATTAGCCTCAACCCTGCTGCCACTTACATGGGTACAGAATAATAGCATCTAATGTATCAAACTTTTATTAGCAGAGATTTCAAATGAAACTAGTTTTAACAAGTGTAATGGGAAAATAATATAATCCAGTTTCTGAACATAATGAAGAATATCCAGAGTTCTGATAAATGGAATATTTGCATTGTCATTTAAATAAGTGTCATAACTGAAGTATCAAATAATGTTTAAGCTGGCTAGTGGATTTATCATAAATGAATGGGGAAAAATGAGCAGAATAAGACCAATTTCAATTCCCCATTCATAGAAAGAACCTATCAAGCTATGCACTATAGGTCAGTGTACCATAGCTGAGGGCAGATAACATTCCCGAATGTTCGTAACTTCATGACTTAAAGCAAGGCAAGACTCATGCTATATAAGACAAAACTTCAGAAAAGTAGACCATGCCTTGTGTTGATATCCGGTGTAAGCAGAGAAAGAATACATCTACAGGATTTAATAAGGCAAGTTTTTCCCCCAGAGCACTGCTGCCTAGCACTTTTAACACTTTCAAAAACCATATTTGGTATTAGATCCATAAATCTGTCTTTATTTTTTACAAAATGGATTCCAGGAAGTTAAAAGGCAATACCAGAGACGACTTAGGCGCAGAAATCAGGTGTAGTCATTCAAAGCATTCAAGTAGGGAATATGGTAATATAAATATTCAAAAGCCTTCTCTCAGAAATATTAAAACAATATGTATAACTCATTCCAAACTAAGAAGTAACCTGAAATACTCTAGAGGCCTCAAAAGCTGTTTTTCCTTTTGTTAGATACATGAGAGAACTTGCCTTTGATTAAATTCCTCTTTCCGAACATGGAAAGTTATCACATGGGGTCCACTGTTAAAACAGACTGCAAATTTATTCTGGCATAATGTGTTCCAACAGAGTACATAGGTGAGGTAATGGCCTTGAAGTTTTAATAGTCATCTCCTCTACTGACAACTTCTTTGCATGTTGGACGCAATAATATGGTATGCTCAAACTGTGCTGTATATGAGCCTTTAATATCACATAGGGGAGGGTATGGATCCACTATACCCAAGTCACACAGGTTCTTCAGAGCCATTAGATATTTACTTTCTCCCAGACGATCTAGCCATCTGCGGCAGAAGGCAAGAGTGCCAAAGTTTTCGTTGATAACATTCAGCAAGTGTTTTGCTCTTGGAAGCCTAGAAGAAAGAGTGCACTGAATGAGCAGGAGGAAATGCTGATCAGGCAGATACTGTGCAATCCCATGCATGTTTACTCATGAGTAAGTCATGCTGTGTTCAGTAAAGAAGCAGTAAAAATATACTTTAAAATTCCATAATGCATAGCACTAGTAGCCAACAAGACACGGTAAACAAAAAAAAGTGTTCAGCATGCACCAGAATCGCATCATTGCTGCTGCATACCTTGTTTCTGGTGATGAGACCATTCCAGAGAGAGTGGTCTTTGCTTTCATGTAACAATGAACTCACAAAGCTGTGGTGGGGCCTGAGGGTTGCATTTATTGTTTGCTAAGAAGAACAGAAGGGATTTTTCTTCCAGTTGCAGCACTGGAAAAAGCCTCTCCACTAAGTCCAGCACTGCTATGGGAAGGAAAATAACTTGCTCCTACCAGCCTAGTGCTGCCCTTCCATTGGAACAGATCAGAACACTCCTGTTTCTGGAGTGATCCAGCCTGCTATTAATGACAGTATTCAAGAATATATAAAAAAATTGTCCAGTGGCATCAGAGACCCACTAAGTTTGTTCTTGGTATAAGCTTTCGTGTGCACGCACACTTCTTCAGACAGAGTCAAGAAGACTGAAAGCTGCCTTGTTGTTATGAGTGTTGTTATTCCTGTCACTGCAGGTAATTTGAGTCAGGAGACTGATAGGCTACGTCAAACACCACGATGGGCTGGATCTAGCCCATGGGCCACTTAATTTACCACTGCTGATTCAAAGAACATGATTCAAAGTATTTCAGATGCTAGGCGTTTTTTGAAATCACTATGATTAAACCACAGTAATGTAAAGCTGCTGCTAATATTGGCTGTATTTGGATGTCATGCTAAATCATTCTTCCCAAATCAGGTGTTCCCCAGCTGTTCTTAAACTCTGATTATCCCTGACTACTGGCCATGCTGGCTAAGGCTGATAGGAGTTGCTAGTTCAAAAACATCTGGAAGAGTTTCAGCAGTGGTAAATTACTCTCCACTCACACATGAGTAAATCAAGTAACTTTAAGGACAAGTAGCTCTAAAAATTGTTGGTTTTTGTCTCATTTGTGCACCCATAGTATATAAGAAGTCTACTTACCATTCTTTTCAAGTTGTGAATTAGCAACAATATTTCTTTCAATAGTACAGACAAAGAGACATTTACCCACTGTAATAAAAGCTGGACTAACCTTATTGGCACATGTCCAACATCAAAGTTCTTCATATAATGAGAACATTCCATATCATCATGAACAACACCTTTTCCTGTGCTGCCAAAGGTTTCTATAGCATATACTTCTCCCTCCTAAAATTAAAGAGACACATATACTAGATAAGCATACTGGAGTCCTTACTGAGAAATAATCAAAGAACTATTTCTTTGCATTTGAAAACATGGGTTCTGGCACAATATAAGTGTAGGACAACACATAATACCCCACAGAGCAGATGTACAGGCAGCATGCCCATGAAATACAATCAATCTATTCACTTCCTGTAAATCAAAGATTTTCAAATACTGTCAGGGTGATACTTCCTTACTTAGACACTGCCCAATCAGGTTTAATGAATAGCTTAATCCCATGTACTAGGAATAGCTGTTCGGGTGTTATATTTCATTTATAGACTCAGACTGGTTCAAAGGTGGCCTCCCATACAGGCAGCTTACAATGTTAAACCCTCTTCACTTCAGCAACAGAAATTAGTCATACCTTCAAATCATTCTCTGGGGCAGTAGGTTATGCCTGGGAGCTAAAGTAGAGTATTTAGAATGCCACCAACAAGTGAGACAATGGCATTCCAGTTAGCTTACTCCTGGCTGGTAAGAACAGAGAAAGTGGGGCATTTTCAGAATAAATTTCTAAGACTTCTGAACTATTTCTGGAGTGGCATGTATTAGAATAAGAAAGAACAGTTTGCAAGATCTTCTGATCAGTTGTAATAACTATCAGATAGTGCATGAATCCTGCTGCCCTTCGTCTTCTTAACTAAACAGCCAGATTTTCCACTTTTCCCAATTAGGTAGTTCACCTCCATATTATTTTTTTAATGACACCTTCATTTGCTTCTAAATACAAACTGTAGTTGTGGGGATAGGGCATTTTGAATTACTTGCAAGAACAAAATGAATGTTAGGCATACCATTCATTTTTCATTTTAATAAAACTAATGCCAACTGTTAAGTATTACACACATTTACAACATTCTGTTGTGAGCAGTAGCCATATGCCTCCTGGGTAATTTAGTACTACAGACTAAAAAACTTCTTAGTTGAGGGGGATGGGAACAGAATTTCAAACAAGGGCCAGATGAAACTGGAAGTTCAACTGCAAATATTAACAGCCTAATACTGTGCATATTCTTCAGTGGGAGTAAAGGCCCATTGAGCTCTAAACTTCTGTGGACAGAGGGTAAGGGTATGAGAGTTATTTGCTTACTTCCATTCTTGTTGCTTCTCCTCCTTTCACAATGGGAACAGTTTTGCCTGCATGTATCCTATATGGTCCAATAGAGTGTCCATTCAGATTGCGAATTGGTTTCACTGTAACATAAAATATGAAACACTATAAAATCAATGCACGTAGGTAACTAGTACAGTTAACTTTTCTAAAATAAGCAATTTCATTTTTAAAAAAAAACTATTCTCAATTTTTGGAATCCAAAGACAACATGAAATTCCCGAAAACACAATTAAATGCAAAAATCAAAACCTTTTGAGAGGTTTAGTAAAGGTAAAGGGACCCCTGACCATTAGGTCCAGTCGTGGCCAACTCTGGGGTTGCGGCGCTCATCTCGCTTTATTGGCAAGGGAGCCGGCGTACAGCTTCCGGGTCATGTGGCCAGTATGACTAAGCTGCTTCTGGCGAACCAGAGCAGCGCACGGAAACGCCGTTTACCTTCCCGCCGGAGCGGTACCTATTTATCTACTTGTACTTTGATGTGCTTTCGAACTGCTAGGTTGGCAGGAGTAGGGACCGAGAAACGGGAGCTCACCCCATTGCGGGGATTCGTACTGCCAACCTTCTGATCGGCAAGCCCTAGGCTCAGTGGTTTAACCCAACCTTAAGAGTATCTCTCCATAACGGCTGTGGGGGGAGCTTTTCTGGCACAGCAAGAAAGGAAATTCTTTTCTCCCAGCACAGCCCATGGTTAGGTTCATACAATGACTGCTGGGAGGAGTGCAGAAAGAAGGAATGCCATGGTAAACCTACATCAGCACAAACAGACGTCTTCATCTGCCCCAGCTGTGTGATCATTCCCCATATTGGGGAATGATACCTTCTGATCGGCAAGTCCTAGGCTCTGTGGTTTAACCCACAGCGCCACCCGCATCCCTTGAGAACTTTGATGGATCTCAAAATGTTTTACTTGTGACCAACAACAGTAATCAAGTCTTACAAATGCAATGCCTCTGTCTGTTTCATATGCACACATGCTCTCTCCCTTAGCATTGAATCAAAACTATCACATGTACTAGATAGGGGAAATTTACCTTGATATGTTTTGCCATCAATTTCAACTTCGTAAGATTCCATAACTTCTTGAATAGCCTCACCAACATCACAAAGGCGAACGTCTATTCCAGCGCACTATACACACACATAAGACAGGTTGAAATTGAAGATAAAAATTCCCTCTCACAAAGTATGTAGGTAAGAGATAAAGTTACACTTCCCCTTGCGAGTATACCTTTATTCCAGTATTAGTTGCATCTTTTACAGCTTGTAACAGCCTGTCATATTTTCGATTGAATGTGACAGTAAAAGCACAGTCAATGATACGACCTGAAATTAGATGCAAATTAGATGAAAGAATCTGAACTCAACTAAATGATCTAACTGCAGAGTAAGCAAGAGAAAACTCACCACTAACATGTGTTCCAAAATCTATCTTGCAGATATCATCATACTGCAATACAGTTGGATCTCCAGCGTTAGGGGTATAGTGGGCTGCACAGTTATTCAGAGAACATCCCGTGGGAAATGCAAGCCCAGCATTTAAGCCATTCTCTTTTATCAACTTCCGTGAACAGTCTTCTAGTTTTTCGCTAGGGAAGCAAAGGTCTTTATTACATGAACGGATTTGTTTTCCAGCAGCTTTATTTAGTTGCTACATTAAAAAAATTTCAAACGATTCCCCTCCTTCCCTTTGCTATGCATATTACTGGGAATGTTCTTAGAATATGAGATATTTGCTGCCCCAAGAATATAAGAACTGAGGAAGTGCCACGTCTCCAGCTGTATCATACTCGTTGAACAACTTTGCAGCAACTTTCTGTTAGCTGCTTGTCCCCCAGCCTCATAGTCCATAGAAGCAGTTGTGAAAAAACAAAAACAAAAATATACAATCATCACCAACAGTCACCAGAACTGATGGAGAACTAGGCTGATATATGGAAGCCCCACACCTAATCTCTATGTCCAGCACATTCAATTAAACTTATGGAGATGAACCCTTGTATAGTCCTCCCTTGATCCTATGATCTTTTATTCTCACCAGATTTCTATCATTGTCATTCCAGGTTTGATCCAGCTCATAACGTATTTTCTCACTTGTCTGTGTGCTTCAGCAGCCTCTCTGAAATCATTCCAGATCTCTTCACTTGCTTGATCTAGTGCTTTCTTTTCATCACTTGTTGTTCTCCAAGCAGCAGTTCGCCTTTAATATTGGGATAAAAGGATTGTCAGACTGGCCATTTTAGCTTGTAATCCAAACTAGATGACACAGGTATACTCAACAGGACTACTACTTTAATATACACATTTTAGATTAACAGAGGTATGCTTCAAATTACATATACAATCACTCAAGTTATTAAACTCTAGCTAGCCCACTCTGACCAAGTCTCAGAGTAGTTCAAAATCAATGTTTGTTTCCAATTCTACTGCCATCATGAAACACCTCACTGATTTCAGAAACTGGTAGGTGAAGATTTTGGTAAAAGAAAAAAATATTCATTGAAGGAGAAATATCATTATTGCACCATTTCTACCACGAAAAACCTTGGGTACCTAGCCTGACTCCAACTTGGGAGAATGTAAGGAACAGGTTTAGGAGTTCAGCCAAGTGACCTGCTGATAAGGAAAACTGCAGGTGTCCAAAGCTCCTCTACACATGTTCTTTGAATTCTAGATGTGGCCTGCACACATGCAATAGCTGGTATAGTGGACTGTACCACTTTAGACTGCAGGTGGAAAGGATCATGTTTTTAAACAATGCTTCATATAGGTAAAAGTAAAGGTAAAGGATTCCTCAACAGTTATGAGCGCTGCACCCCATAGTGGGCAGGACTTATCTGCTTTCAGACCGAGGGAGCCTGCATTTGTCTGCAGACAGCTTTTCCAGGTCATGTGGCCAGCATGACTAAACCACCTCTGGTGCACAGAACACTGTGATGAATGCCAGAGCGCACAGAAATGCCACTGACCTTTCCGCCACAGCAGTACCCATTTACCTACTCGCAGTGGTATGCTTTGGAACAGCTAGGTTGGCAGGAGCTGGGACAAAGGAATGGGAGCTCAGCCTGTCACATGGATTCAAAATGCTGACCTTATGATCAGCAAGCCCAAGAGGCTCAGTGGTTTAGACCACAGAGCCACCCGCGTTCCTCCATATGAAAAGCTCTTGGCTATGCAGAACACTAGCCCAGTAGAGAGCAAATTGGACTATAACTTCTTCCCTTGTTTTTCCGTTTTACTTGCACAGATTTATTTAAACCACTTAGAGATGATTAAGCAATATACAAATTGCTGAAATAAAATAAATAAAACTACATGGGGACATTCAAAAGTGGTACAACCCCACTTACTGTCCAGAAAATCATACAAGCCACTCTACCACTTCACTGTTCTACCACGTCATTGTTGCATGTGTAGATCACGTCTTATGTCTTATCTCAGGGATGGAGAACCTCTGACCCACCAGACCATTTTGGCCAAGCCACACCCTGCCCTGCACCTCACATCATATAACAGTGGTCCAGCCCACCTGCTTAAGTTGGCCTGTGGGTAGAAAAGCATCTGGCTAAACTAACAAAGCATATTCCTTCATGTGCCATCACATATTTTTTTGAAAGGTGCGAAGCCTGTCAACTGCATGACTTAAGATATGCGAACTTGGCAAATGAAAGACCAAAGGATATTTGTGGAGACGGATCTTGCTCACTTGCTCTCCATTAAGCCTGAGCAATGCAAATGGGTATGCAGTCCAGTCCTGAATCCACAAACCAAGGGAAAGGTTCTGTGACAGGAAGACTGAGCAATTCCAGTGGTGATTTACATCAGTGATAACCATTCATGCCTGCCTCTGTGAGTGGCCATTGTCTCCCCTATTCCTGGCCAGATGCCATACCAGTTACCTGCCAAAACGTGACATGTGCTCTAACTAGCAAGAAAGAACCAGGTGCCACTCAAACCAATGAGCATAAGAGGGTCCTTACAATGGGCTTGGGTATGCAGTGCTTTGTTTCCTCCATTCAATCACCACCTATCCTCCATCGGTGACCATCAGGAAACCATGCAACTGACCACCTAAAGCCATGCCACTCACAAGTAGACCAAGCAGTCAGTCTGTTGCCAGCTCAGCACAGGTAGATTTGATCTACAGAGCTTTTATTTTCAGTATTTGTCCATTTGCCTTTTCCTCTTCCATTCTTAATAAAGCTTCATATTATTTGACTGCTGGGATCTGAAGGGTGTTTATGCCAAACTTTAGGATTTGGGTAATCTCCTACATGCTTAACCACTGAGCGTATATATGCTACTAGGGCAAAAGTGTGAATTCCATGGTGGAAGAGACAGTTAAATGCCAGCCCCATTGTCCTGAGTAAACAGAATGATGTGACGGAAAGGCAGAGGTAGCACTGACTCAGAATTCTAGATTTTTATTATTTCATGGAACACCACAGAATTCCCTCCCACTGGGGGTCGCATCCAACTGTAGAAATGCAAAAACTCAGTGATGGTGGCAGCAATTACCAGATAGTTTAGAGGACACTGCTGGTCTACTTTGTAAGGCAGCTGTGCAGAGTGTAGGCAGGCTCTCCTAACCTTCCCCCTTCCATTACAGTTTTTTTTAAATGTTTTACTGTTTTTTAAACAAACACTAATACAATTACCACTAAGCACTTATCCAGCAGCACATCTAATGGTGCTTGATTTATCCATTGTCTCTAGACAAACACTTACACATTCAACATTCAAACATATTACTTAACGAAACCTCTCCACTGAGAATATTGAGTGGTTGGTATAACAAGGTCTTGATTTTGGTCATTAACATAAAGGGGTCCACATTTCTAGGAAGGTATTTCTATTTGTTATGCCTGTAATTGCCCTCTTGTGTCTAGTGAAATGCTCAAACTCTAATCATGCTGCAGTCAGTAAGAAGCCTACAAGTTCTCTGAAGTGCAGGGTGGAGCCTAAGCCTATGTCCAAAGATAGTAGGGCTAAGGCAGGATTTGAAGAAAGGGGGTTGGCCTGTAATTGTGGATATAATAGAGAATACTCCATTCCAAAAGTTTTTAACATGGCGGTATTCCCACCAAAAATGAATAAATGAACCCAGCTTTTCCATCACAGTATTAACCTATCGCAGGCTTTAAGGACTGCAGTGTAGTTCTCTACAGAATTAAACAGAACATAGCTTTGAAGTATAAAATACACAGGTACATTGTCACTTTTGAATGACAAGCATTATTATTATAGTTATTACTATTATTAATACCTCCCCTTTTCCCCTAATGGGACTCAAGGCAACTTACGGATTTTTAAAAAGAAATTAATAAAAACATAGAAAAATAATAATTAAAAAACAAGAGAATTAAAACTATATACATTTAATAGTATATAGACAAGCACAGGCCTTGTTGATTATGCCTATGTTCAAGTACTATATAGTTTGCTGGCAAAGTCACTGCTACATGCATTTGCCATTCATACATAAAAGTAGTCCCAACTCATTAAGCATATCTACATCATCCCAAGATTAACTGCCAACAAAATACAGTATGCAGTTACAAACATATACAGAGATCTGCAGGTAGGAACACTCTAAAATTCACTTACTTCCAAATAGCACCTCCAAATAACGGATAACAGTAGAGCGAATATAATAACCCAGCTCTTGGGGCAGAGACTTATGAACAACAGGCAAAATGCCTACAAAATAATTTGTCAATGAACCATGCTGTGCACATTAATTTTTTTAAACAAGATACATACCCATCTTGTGTTGGTGGATACTCACACTCTTCACCTTTTGGAAATATTCCAGTGGTAAACAAATCACATATTGGAATAGACGGAGGATCTGTCTGGACTTTAGCTGTTGGGTGAAATGCAAAAGTTGAATCTCTTACGATGCACTGCATAGTTCTATCATTTCCAATACAAAAGCATTTAATTTTTAATTTATTTTTTTACATTTCCTTACTTGGGCTCACATCTAAAACTGAAAACATGCCAAGATACCCTTAAATAACCTTGCCAGTTCTGAGTGCCTTTTACAGTTGCAGCACTGAGTCACTTTAAGCAAAAAAAAACTTGGGTTGTGCATAGCAATCAATTTCTTTAAGAATTCAAATATCTGCATACACTTCAAACACCACTGTTTACCAAGACAGCATCTATATTCTCATACCTGTCCTTGGCGAATCACTGAAATCACTTACAGTGATTAAAAATATAAGACTGCACATATGTACTAAAGTCTTTCAGGTGTCAGTTCCTCTCCCAGGTCTCTATAAAATATATACATGAGGATGGTTGTTGTTTTGAGATTTAATCTTCTTTTCAACTATAACTTATAGCTGTATACCAACAACACTTCCCTCCCCCATGTATCTGCTAAAATGAAGGGTCTTACAAAGTAATCTTCCCCAGCACTGGGGTGGGATAACACATTTCCCACTTGGCCTATAAAGAGCAGGCAAAGAGCCTTATCTTCCCTTCACAGCACTGAACATCACAGCTTTGCAATTGGGAGATAAAGCTGTGGAGGCTCACTTGCTACAACTTGCCAAGCTGGGTGCCGACTGCAGGACAAAGGTTACCTACCCCTGCAGTAGACAATACTGAGCAAGACAACCAAATGTTCTTGCTATGTATAAGGTAGTGTTATGTGTAAGCTCCATAAACATGACATAAGCAGAAACAAAGTTTGCACGATACAACCATAGTAACAAACACCTACGTCCTTTCTTCTTTTTCTTCTTCTTCTTTTTCTTCCCTGCTGCACCATCACCTTCACCTTCACCATCTACAGAAGACAAACATTTACAAATTTATAAACAATAACTACAGATAATAGCACTACTACCTAAGATTATTATTCTATAGTTGCGAGAGGAAAAAATCGAGTTAAGAGGCTTGGCTAAAGGGCTAGAGCAAAGCTACATATTAGAGCAGCCTGATTAGACTCGCCCAAACTGCATGCAACTTCACACCTGCACAGGACGTGAAGATTTCAAAGAACAAGCAGGGATAACTCCTGCTGAACCTCTATTGGCAAGAGTTCCACAGAGCAGGGCTTGCTACACTAAAGGCTCAGTGCCTGGTAAAGACCAGCTGAACCTGCGGGGTATATGAGACCACCAAGTGCCTCATCACAAGACTTCAGTGATCAAAGTGGAGCATAAAGAATCAGGTGGTACTTCAGGCCCAAATAGTTTATGGCTTTGTGAGCACAAGAACATTGAAACTGGCAGTAGGAAATTGGTAACCAATGAAGGTTTCTCGGCAGCTATCCCTTATGCAAACATACATGCACACACAACCATAGCTAACATCATTCAGTGAAACGAGTGGTGATGACCTGAGTACACCCCAATAAATATATTTCTTTGTGTAATAAACAGTATCAGCAGCAATAATAATAATAATAATAATAATAATAATAATAATAATAATAATAGAAGAAGAACACTGCCAGACCCTTAAGTGCAGATTGAGACACAAAGTTTAATCATGGCTGTAACCACAAGCATCTTCACTGTGATGTCTTTCCTATTTCAATAAGGCATCAGCAGCTTTCAACATGCCCGTTATGACACCAGAAATCTGGAGTTTAAAATGTACACTAGTCACTACATGTTGTATGCTTAATTTTGGAAGCATACCAAGACACATTATAGAAATTAGTATGCACAGGTGGAATCTGTAGCAAGCTACTGCAATGTGGCATGCTCCTGGTCAGTGTTTCAACCAGTCATGCCTCCATTTCATTTCCTCTATTACTTCATTACCCCACAAAAATAAATCAGGATTCCATGCCCACGAGACATGCTTAATTCTCAGTGGGTTGTTTTGGGATCCCCCTCCCCCACATTTTTAGTTTAGTTTACTGTCTTTCTATGCTGGCTAAGAAGCAAGGAGCTTCACTTTCTCCATGGCATATACTGAAGTCAAGCTAGTTGGTGAAAGATGGGTAAAGTGATTTGTCCCTCGTCTGCCAGTCCATTTGTTCTCTGGAGAGAATTCCATGCACTTCCCTGAGTGGAATTCCTGGTTGTTGAAAGTAATTAAATATTTGCTAATAATGCAAGAATAAGAGGGCAACATTAGATAAAAGCAAAACCATATTTTTAAATAAAAAAACCCTGCTGATGCTAAGCAGCATTCATAGTTCATACATATTGTGTAAGTGCTTCACCCATACAGTTGGGTACAACATTCATAACAAAACCACTTTCAAAGTGAACTAATTAATGCCACATGAGAAATCAATAAAAATCATGGCTCCACAAGGGCAAATCATATGCTGTTCAGCACTGTCAATGATTATTCCTTCTAGCCACACACTTCCATCACCCTTCAGTTTACAGCAGCTACCACCAGAGAAGTCTAAGGCCTCTGGCTGGCAGGTACATTTCTGGCAACAAAAAAAGAGAGAGATAAAGTGCATGAAAAGATAGGACCGCTGCCTGGAAAGAACCCTTTGTTTCTGTAGTTCTATGGAGAGGAAAGGTAAGAGGCAGCATAAAGAGAAAGAGAGTATCCTTCAGGCAGAGTTAGCCAGGTAGCCACTAGTTTCCAGTAGCTGACCTATGCACACTTCTTTATTTAAAATTCTGAAGCTTTAAAATAAGAAACTATCACTTTGATAGTGATCTGGCTGACACACATTATTTAAGTTTTACATTACCGTAATTTTATTTTACCAAAAAGATATAGTTAGGGCATTAAAGACTGTAAACACGTTTTTGTATATAAAAAACCTAGAGCCCATTTTAAAGCATAATTTCAGTCTGTCACAGCACATTCTGAAACAAAGACACAGTTGTTCTTTAAATAGTCAATGCTCTTTAACACTGCTACTCGTTTTAATGAAAACTGCATCAGATTCCTCTTGCCCTTGAACTATGCTTAATCCATTTACACTACATCAGAAAAAAAGTTCTGGCATGCAGTTCATTCATCTACCAATATGGAATACTTTCCAGTTCCCTATGCTAACCACTGCAGATTCTGGCAATATTCAGTCCTACAGTGGCTGCTGTTCACTTATTACAGGCTTTTTCTGCGGTACTGTGCTGGTAGATTTGCCAATCAGCAAGCCAAACTGTTTAGACTGCCATGTCCTTGAAGACTGCTGCATTATTTCCATCCTTTTGTCAGAGTCACAACTACTGTCTCTAATCAAGGCTATAATCCTAGGAGCTGAATGAAAACTTAATTCTAAGTACAGTAACATGTTTATCTTCCACCATGAACAATTGATTCCTAATGCAAAACACCAGACAGCAATGAAGATTCTGTCTGAAAGGTTCTTGATTTGGTCCAAGACATATTTTTGCTATTAGGTTTAAAAAAGCTTTGCCTATTTATTTATATTACTAGATTGTTAACAACTTTCCCCACAGGACAATCAAGGTGTCATACATGCCCCCCCCCATTTTACCATCACAAAAATCATGTGAGGTAGATTAGACTAGGGGTGTGTGGCTGACCAAGGTCACCTAGTGAGTCTTATGGATGAATGGGGATTTGAAGCCTAGAGTTAAGCACCATCATGTAACAGTCTCTTAACATTTAGGATCTCTTCTGAATTATATGAAGCTCAGGTCACTAGCAATCCAGTTAATTATAACTTAAGCTATTAAATGGGTGAGTGTGGGGAGCCCCAGACATCTATTCCAACACCCAACAGGAAAAACACATTAACGGTTGTTCTTGTTCAAAACCAATTAATGTGGATAGGTATTGTGTTGCAAAAGAACTTGAACTGAAATGTTTGATCTATTTTAGATAAATAAACTCACATCAAAGTCTCTAGGAGAAAATCCATCAAAGTGTATTGAAAATATTGTTAGCTTAACCACCATGTCTTATATACAGCCCCCTATTCTTGGTCCAGAAAAAGCCCTTTGCATGTAAAATGGGGCTTCTGGCTGTCATTCATATTTCATTCCTATCTTCTTCATCATATGGCTTTTCAAAATGTAGATATAATACAAGGACAACAGTAATAAAGCCTGTTTTCTGTAGTTCAAATGACTTATAATTTATAGAATAATCTAGGTAAAATTGTCACTTTAAGAATTAAGCTGAATTTTATTTCATTTCTTTAATGAACAGAAAGACTGGCATTTTGTTTAGAACAAAAGCTCATCAGAAATGGCTTCATAAATTGAATTCAATATCTGTGACTTTCAAGCATGTATGTATGTACCAATAAAATTAACCAAAGATCTATCAATATTCTCTATTACCATTCCCAAACAGGAATTTCAATATATAACACAGTCACAGTGTTGCAGTGGATAGCCTATTATACCTGAACAAAGGAGATCTAGGTTAAAGTCAGTGCTCTGCCATCCCTTGGGATAGATCCTATCTCTCATCTTGAATTACCCTGATAAGAGTTGCTCTTTCCAAGGTTATAATTACTTAGTATAATACGATCTCTTTTTAAAATCAATGAACAAAACATTTGATAATAGCCTTTTTATACAGCAGCGCTTTCAACAACCTACATAAAACTGCTTCAGCATGAAATATCTTTCCCAACTCCAGTAATCCCTTAACTAAAGCAAACTACAAATATTTTTACATTAATATTTTACATATCATGGACAGGGTAAATTATACTTGCCTTCATCATCATCTTCTTTCTCCTTTTCCTCCAGTGCTTGTTTATCCAATTGTTTTGTCACCTCATCAAGTGTTGACTCAGATTCTCTCTCGGTTTCTTGTCCTGTTTGCAAATAAGCAGGTAGTTTGAACAATAACGCAAAACCCAGCTAAACAAAGACAATATACAATATACTTTCAAAATTGTGTGTCTCTACTTTCTAAATTATACAAGACTATTCCTATATTATCACTGCAGGTAAATAATAAATTTCGTCCAAGCAATTCCATAAATTGAAATCTCTCTCCCTAGACCTTAGGACAGGTACCATGTACTAATGAAAGCATGTAAATCCACCCCCCACCCCCGCCTTACGCAACTGCAACAGTCTCTAAGAATTAAAACACACCCTCAGTCCTGTAAGGAAACCATGCAGTTACAATCGTCCTCCTTCCATCCCATACGAGTGAGTGTCCGACGGCAAATACATCATGCCGAATACCCTATCTCCCATTACATGTGAATTTCGTGCATGCTCCCACCATAAAAGTTATCTTCCGACTGCAGTGTTGATTAACTCCCCCCCCCCTTTCCCAGGCACCTTGACAGCTGCATACTAGCACTCTCTTGCTTCCCAAGAAAACCCCGGCAGCGTGTCACCACCCCGACACAGAAGATCTCACACGCGAGGTCGCCTTGCCATACACCACCCACGCCCTAGTTTAACGATTTCCAGTCTCATATATCATATATATATATATGATGATAAAAGGCTTAAAACATGAGCTTGACGGCCTAACACCCAGACCCTCCCCATCGCTTCCCCCTAAACCCCTCCGACTCTGGGAACATTTCCCCACAGAGGCCCCACGAAACGACGTCTTTCTTTCCCCTCAAATGGGGCTCGTCCTCCCACCGACCCACCCCGCTCTCTTCAACCCCGGACGTCTCGGGGGCCAAGGAGGCTTCGCTCCCGCTCCTCCTCCGAAGTTGTCCCCATGGCTCGCCCCTGACGCGGCTTTCCCCCCCCCCCCGCCCCGCCATCGCCTTGCCCGGCCCAGCTCCTACCCGCGGCGGCTCCTTTGCTCTTCTTCTTCTTCTTGCGCTTCTTCTTCGCTCCTTCCTCAGCGCCAGGCCCCGCCGCGCCTTCTCTCTCCTCGGGATCCAAGAGCACCTCCCCGTTCAGGTGCTTCTCCTCCTCGGGGCTGCCCCTTTCCTCCACGGCCGCCATGTTGCAGCCGCCGCCGCCTCCTCTCCCACGACTAGCCGCCGCCAGCGAGCGAGAGCCAGAGACCGAGAGTGGGGGGAAGGCCGCTCCAGCCCCAGCTACTCTATGGCTCAGCCCTGGGGCACGTCGGGAAAGATGGAGGGCTAAGAATCCCGTCGGGGAGGGGGGAGGACGAGCAGCGAGCACGTGCGCTGTGGGAGAGCGAGAGAGTTGTTGTCTGTGAGGCTGTCCGTGGGAGGTGCAGTTTAGGGCCGGGCTCATAGCTCATGCTGTCGCCTGGGCCTCCTCTCTCCACACCACGTGGTTGTTGGGTCCCCCCCTCCCCCGCTCCTCGAAACCAATTTCCCTGAGTAGGTTGCAGCAAAACTTAACGTAGAGAGCTTCATGGCACCTTAAAAGAGTAAGCGCGCAAACCCATGGCTGCTTGTCTGTCCATTCCAAAGGAAGCCCCGTTGAGTTCAGCGAGTGAGTCTTCCTTTTATCAAAAACGGTAGCGGGATTGCAACCCAGCACATTTTATTCTGGCATAAATTGTCCCTGGACCAGAGCCCATTTCATCAGATGTGTACATGGCACCGTAAATTCGACAAGACTGGATTTGTCAGCTTCTATCACTAATCTAAAATGCTGAATTTGAAAAAAGTTGCTTCAGAGACTTAACTCATGTTCTATTGCGATATAGGATGGATCATAGGCCCAACATGCGCCTGAAAAGTACTATAAGCTACACCCAGCTAAATAGACTAGGAGCATACCTAGCTGACAAGATGTTCGCCACACATTGTTTCCCCCCTCATTTTAGTATGTTGTCAATTCTCTATTGTTTTTAATTGTAATTACCTCATTCAGCAAGTGATACCCACAGATGCACATCTGCACCCATCAGTGCTCATTCTGAGAGTATTGTCATTTAATGAATGATAACTAACATCTGTTGGATGTGAATGGGGATGTGTGTGCTACTAGAGCTGGATCAGGGGAGCTACTTAAGTTATGAAATAACTTAATTTTAATAAAATTAAAACATCGCAGCCAAATGCCTACCAAGCTGTTCTCAAGCCAAACAAATGCTATATGCCCACCAATGTGTTTTCATGCCAGAAAAAAATTAATGCCCAGTTATCAGCCAGAAAAATAATTGTGGGAGGTGGAGGTGCAGAATGCATGCATGGCCAACTGGACCAAAACAACTGCTTTGGTTGATGAGGGAGAGACAGATCTGGCCTCTTTCATTGATCAATACTGTATATAACAATGCAGGGAAAGTAAGCAGGGCTTTCCTTTATTGTAAATCTTCCCAGTTATATTAAATGTATTGGCCCCCAAACTGGAAGACAGGAAAAGAGAATTTACTAAGGACAGTTCTAGCAGCTTATGTTTATTACTGAGGGGGCAGAATAAAAAGCCTGTCCCTGTATGGTACTATATGGAAGTGCTGCATCCCCCTTACCCCACTTAATTGCCTTGATTCAGAGTTTCAATTGAATATTGCAGTTTTGGGGCAATGTGTTTTTCTTTAAAAAGCAATACTGAACAATTGAATTGAACAGGGTACTAGTCTGTTCTAGAGCTGACTGCCACTTCAGCCCTTAATACATTCACTTAATTTGAGATGGAAGGTTTCCCAGTGTTTCCATTTTATTAAGATTACTTAATAAACTTGGTTGACTTAAAAAGATTACTAGACAAATTTATGGAGGATAACACTATTAATATCTACGTGATGGCTCTATTCTCTCTCCACTGTTAGTGGCAGTATTCCTCTGAATACCCTCAAAGGTGCACTCCTCCTTTGTCTCCTGAGACAGACGGATGCCAACAACCAGTTGCTGGGAATCACAAGTGGCAATCCAGTCCTGCTTGCGGACTTCTCATAGGCATCTGGTTGGTCGTGGAGGGAACAGGATGCTGGACTAAATGGGCCTTTGGCCTGATGTAGCAGGATCTTAATAAGTTCTTACTCTATAGCTTGTTAAAAGTGGGACATTTAAAGCAGCCCCAAGGAATCCTGGGAATGTTAGCTTTCCCTCACAGAGTCAACAACTCTGTGCACTGTCAACAAACTTGAGCTTCCATGGTTCTTTTTTAGGGTAGGGCACTAAATGATGGTGACAAAGCACTGAAGCTAAGCAAAAGCTTTGTTTTCAGTGAAATAATATCAGCCACCATCTGGAGCAGTTAAACATCCTAATAGCCATTTACGGTACTTATGCTGGTGTGTATATGAGTACCTTTAATAGTGGCTAGCTTGCTGCTTAAAGCTTAGAAGTGGCTGCAGGAAGGAAGTATGGTTTGGTATAATCCACACCATGTGGTAACTAAGCAACAGGGCTTTTCAACACTGTGTTGACTGACTGCGACCACAGAGAGGCAACTTTTATTCTGTTCACTTTGAAAGCTTTTAACTGTTACATTTTACATTACTGACAAGCAAGATCTGCTCTCTGTGGGAAGACTTCTAAGGTACGTTATAAGATTTATTGACTATATACAAACAGAATCATACAAGGGAGGTTTGAAAAGAGAGAGTACAACACAGACAGATAGCAAGGGATTATCTGTATCTATATTAAGGAAGAGTTTTAACAGGGAATTATTTTGTTTGTTCAGTTTATCAGAACAGTCCATAAATACCTGTAAATCTATGGCATTAATGATAACCTTCTAAATACTGGTGGAAGACAGCTGGAGATATGAAAAAAGGGAGTAAGCCGTATTAACCACATTTGATAAATATAACCAACATGATCGCATAAAATGTAAAGGTGTTTCTTGAATTTAACGAAACTCTTTTTACATTGTGTCTGAAGATGAAAGTTTAAGTCTGGCTTTATTGCTAACTTTTGTAAACTAGAGCAATCAATAAATTATTGCTGATATTATTTATTAAAATTTGATCCCGACATTTTCTTCCAAAAGAGCCCAGAGCAGCTAACACCAAAGTGGTAAAACAATGCAATTAAAAATAAACATTCAAAAACATCTAAAAGCATTAAAACATATTAAATGTTTATTTTATTTGAAAAATCCAAAATCTGCAGAAGGGCAGTACCTACAATTGCATCAGCCAAAATGTCATGAAATACATTTGCTTCCTTGTCCCAAGGTGCAAAGCCCGAGGTGCCACCTGAAACCTGCATAGCACATAGTATGGCTTAGTTCAGTTAAGGCTGCAATCTTATACATCAGTAATGGAGAAGCTTTTTTCAGCCTATGGGCTGCATTCACTCATGGACAGTGCTGGATTTACGTATAAGCTAAACAAGCTATAGCTTAGGGCCCCACTCTTTTGGGGGCCCCCAAAAAAATTAAAGGGAAAAAAACCTGTATGTACATATCCAAAATATAAGTTCAACAATTACTTTGATAAAATACATATTTTGTTATGTGCAACTGGCTTTAGATATCTATTAGGTCCATAAATTACCATATAGCGTATATTCAACACAAAAAAAAAACAGCTACAATTTTTTGTTGAGAAAGGACAATTGGACATATAAAGGGCCCCATTACCTTCAGTAGCTTAGGGCCTCATCAAACCTAAGTCCCGCCCTGCTCATGGACAACATCTTTAACAAACTGAAGTTCTCAGGATTCTTCAGGTGAAGTCATGTGTTTTATATGTGCTTTGGATGTGCTTTAAATGTATGGTGTGGACCTGCCATCTGCAGTATTCTCTTACAGCCCAACTTAAAGACTGTGACTAAACGCAGACTTTGTGGCTTCAGCATCAAGGCACCTTTCTCTCCCTGCCCCCCACCTTTATAAACTTAATATCCAGCCTGGAATTCAATAACATAATATCCAGCATGTTCACTACTACAAAATGTCACAAAGGAGTTGCATAACTATGGAGTTTACATTGTTTTTAATGCATCAAAATATCTTTGTATACTTTTTTGTTTTATTTTTGAAGACGTGTTTGTCAATGAAAGGAGTTGAGTTTGTAACCATTGCTATCCATTTGCATTGCCAAATGATTGGCTAATTATTTAAAGCCGAAAAATGAATTCAACTTTATTGAAATGGCAATATACAGTAATTTTAGTCTCATTCTTAACACCATTGGCTTGGCTCCAGAACAGTCACATTTAAAGCAAATGATCTGTTCAGTATTAGGTATAATAAAGATTATGGCTTTAAAGCAATGATACAGCTATAAAAGGTGAACATATATTCCTGACCTACTATGAGACAGATGGCTTGTCAGCCTTAATTCAGAAGTGTATGTATTATAAGTTTATATCAGTCTGTATAATAATATGCCCTTAATATTATTTTGATGTTATAGAATCAAAGCCAAAATTAATTAATGTGAAAATATGCATTAACTATTCAAGCTACAAATAAATGCACTGGATACATAAACAAATTTTATTCACAGAAGTTAGGAAACAATTTAATATTTATTTTGGTTTCAAATGCAGGTAGTCCTTGGCATAACACTAGAAATGGCAGTTTTGTCAATTGTATCCTTGGATCAGTTTGTATTTCATTTAAAGCAATAGATTTGCAATATTAGTTTTGTCTTAATGTCCATATTTGAAAGCTAGTTGTTCTACCACAACTGTTCCTTTCTTCACCTGGTTCAAATATGTTTTAGATCTCACTTCTGCAAGGAGTTGCATAAAATTAGTACCCCATTGCAAAGAAGTCAAACTATTTCCAAACTGTCTGGATGTGTGTGTGTGTGTGTGTGTATATATATATATATACACACAAACACACTATACCACATTACACCAATTAAATGGCTACAGGTGTCATTCATTAGCTACAAGTCTCACTCCACTGATAACAATGCGGAATGCAAAATACTTCTCTCCCATGAGAGCTTTATGTGCACAGTTGTACACTTGAGAAGGCCTGCTACGTTTTCAATTTCTGTTAGATACTACTTTAGGAACACCAAATCTGTCTTGGTTATAGATTCAGGTAGGTAGCCGTGTTGGTCTGCCGCAGTTGAAATAAATTAAAATATTAAAAAAATTGTCCAGTAGCACCTTAGAGACCAACTAAGTTTGTTCTGGGCATAAGCACACGAAAGCTTATACCCAGAACAAACTTAGTTGGTCTCTAAGGTGCTACTGGACAATTTTTTAATTTTTTTGTCTTGGTTATATTTCATTTAAAAATGCAACCATTTGTATTCTTGTGTTCCATTTTTCTTGGTATATTCATATTTTATCTTTGTAGGCACAAAATCCTACCGAGAGAAATGGCTGAAACCCTGGAACAAGAACCCATATATTTCTTTGACCAGGTACTTCCCGTCCCATATTTGATACGTTATTATTGCTCTCTCCAAATCTATTAAGGGTTTAATAAAATCCTATATTTTATTTTAGCTCAAAACTACCGGTAAACGAAAGCGAAATATGAAAATAGAACCAGGAGAACACTTTGTTGATATAAATTTAATCAGCACAGATACAGATCCTCATGAAATTCACAGGTAATAGTGGTGACGTACTTAAATTGCAATAACTGATTGAATGCATTAATGAATTGATATATTGTATTAAAATGTAGTCTTTCCCCCGTTTTTGTTGATTGGAAAGTTCAAATGGGAAAACTCTTAAGGGCATATTGCAACTTGAAAATTGTTCTAATTTTATTTTTTTAAAGGATGATTAGGATGTAAAAGGGAACTGTTCCAGCAGGAAGCACGTATTTCTTCTGTACTTCCTACTTACCTAAGTCCTGCTGTTCTCATAAGAATTTAAGCCTGAAAATATATATAGGTGTGTCTGAAGTTATGTCTTCTTCACACCTATAGCATTTGGTCTATATCAGGGTAGTCCAACATGCAACATTTGACACCCCTCTCCCAGCCCAGTGGCAGACCTACAGACCCGCTTAGTATGAGACCTACATTTCAGAAAAGTCTGAATTCTGGAATTAAAGGCTTAATATACATTTACTGTCCACATGCAGGAACTCTGGATGCATGGATGAACACAGGGAAATAAATTATTCTTTTGTGAAAGACAGTATAGCAAAGAAAGAACCAGTTTCTACTAAGACAGATGATCCTTCTATATCCATAAACATTTGTGAGAATCCTCTGGCTTGCCTCTCCCAAATACCTTCACTTCCACCTACAGAAGAAGACCTACGGTCAACTTCACTGGAAGAACATAAATACATGGCTGCTACCATATTGTGTGAGCTGGAAGAAACGTTGAAGCAGTTTACCAAGTTTAAGTTTATTTTACCACAAGGGGTTTTAAATATATTGAGCTCCAGTTGGAAAGATCTCATTGAAGGTGTCTGGCAAAATAAAAAATATTTGCAGGAATTAGCATACAAAAACTTTAAATCAAGGAGAAGGCAAGCATCAGCGGAGTCCAACAGATTGCCACCTACATTTGAATATACTGACTATGAGACGGCTAAAAATGTGAAAAGGAAAAGCAGGAAAAGTGTTGATTTTCCCATGGGTGTGACAAAAGGAATGGACAATCCTGGAACTCTGTCAAACAGACTCAATGGAAGCAAGAGTAAGGAATTTTACTGGTTTTCTCTTAATATTTAATATTCCAGCATCACATAGCAGAGGGCGGTTCAGCTTGGCCAATATACTACAGGGGGCAACAATATTGCAAGTGTTTGTTTGGTGTGCAATTGCTGCCATGCGTTTTCAGCCCTGGAAGGAGGTGGGGAGGGCTTGCATGCACTCCACCAACATGTGGGATGGTCTGGGGCAACTTTTACATATAGGAATAGGAGCAAACTGATTGGTTTTTATGCTAATACCAACTGATTGGTTTTTACTCTATACCAGTAAATATGACCACACAAAAAACCAGTTGTCCATCACTCATTTAGAATGATATTTATTCTTAACACATCTAGGCTAGAGAGAAAATGCCAGCTCTGAAATTTACTATCTTCATCCCAGGCCACAATCACAAGTGGAAGTGAGAGATCTCTTGTGATTAATTGAGGAAAGTTGCTGAAGAATACCAGCAAATGGCCTTTGCAGCTGAAGTTAGAGAGGTACAAGGACTTGGGGGGGGGGTGGAACTGAAAATAAACTAGGCAGTTTTTCAAACCATTTATTACAGAAGCTTCTCTTTCCCATTTCAAGGTGAGTGAAAAAGTAATCATAGTATTCAGCCAGGAGAGGCAATCTGTACCCAGAGCACTTCATTCAATAATGAAAAAAGTTAACAGCACATAAGCACTTACTCTGGCCATTACCTAGCTCTTTGCAAGTTTGTAATTATAAAACAGCAAACAGTTCTTAATAAAGAACTGTGATTATGTGTGCTTATGCTGCTGAGGACTCATGATCAATACATTTCTTTTCTCTCCTATTTAGCTGCAGTCCCTCAGCAATATAGCAATGATTCACCTTTTGCAATCAGTTTCTCACTGTCATCAAAACTATGCAAGGAAAGAGGTATTATGTGTGCACTCTCTCTTTCTTCATTCAGGTTAATGTTTAGATTAATGAGCTACAGTTGGAGGGGAGCTAGCTTATTCATTTACTGTATAAGATATCTTACCTTCCCTTCACCATAGGGCCCCAGGGTGGGTTACATCATTATAATGATACAGTTATGAGGGTGGGATGGGGGTGACAAAAGTAAAACAGCTTTAAAAAGAGGGAAAACAATATAGACAAAAGAGCTGCGTCTCACAACACAAAATATCTTAACGGTCAAAGGGCAGGGGAAAGAGGTCCATCTTTAGTGTACGACAAAGATTATGCTAGATGCCCTCACCCTCTTCTAGGCTGCCATTCCCCTTTCTTCTAGTAGGACTACCAAGAGATGATACTTGAGGAAACTATTTTTATTTTATTTTTAGGTTACTTGGTTCTGGTGGATGACTGTAATAGGGAATGAAAAAGAAAATATTAAAGATGGTCTTTACTTCTAACAATAACTAATACTTGTGTTTGTGTTAACAAACTAGCTTTCTTAACTTTTAAATGTATTTTTTTTATTAATCAAAAAATGTCCTGATGTCTTGGAATTTGACAGGCGCTTAAAATTTATTTATTTGGAGCATTTCAGATAACTAATTATGAGTTTTTTCATTTCTTCATAAAGGTTGGGTTTTTCAACATTCTGACTGTGACTCTAAAGACCTAGAATGGAAAGCACCGTATGTCTGGGCAGTGGAAAGATTACGAATGGCAAAGATCGAAATGTAATATTAAAATGGGATTTTGTATTATGGCTTTTAAAATCTATTCTTGTTAAACTGAAAGTTTTCTATTTTATTACATGCTAAAATAACCAGAGATAGTTTAAGATGTGTTAAATTGCTAACACAGATGCTCAGAGAAGTCCACGGGAGAGTATGCAGGGCCTCTGGCGTTTTCTAACTGGAAAGGCTGTATGAAACTGGCTGTATGAACCAATGGCCTGAATTGGTGCTTCCAATTGGGACCCATATATGACAGCCGTTTCAGTTTTTCATAATCAAAGCATCTGCTTTTTTAGCCACTGTGACTGCACAAATCACACAGTGTGAAAAGTCCTCATGTGAAAGTGTTGTTTCATGCAGTTGGTGCCTTCATGCAATCACTGTTGGGCCCAAGAGCAATCCTGTATGACCCTGTGGAGCAGGGCTGACCATACCATTAGGCAGAGTAGGGCTTTCACCTCAGGCAAGTGGTGCTGGGAATTTGTGTGCCAAGTGGTCTTCCCTATGTTTCCTGCTTCCCTCAGGTGCAGCAAAGTTTGGACATAAGAATCTACTGCCAGTCCAGGCAGGTTTTGGACGTAGACTAGGGTGGCAGCATCCTCTGGTCTTTTCCCTCAGAAAGTAAAATGTCTTGGGCTAGCCTTGATGTGGAACATAAAATCATGTTGCAAAACCACATTACAGAAACTCATTTCCTCTGGGGGGGGGGGGAATTAAATAATTGAACATTGAATATTTGGTATTTGACAGGAATGGGAAATGAAGATACTTTTTTTCTTAGGGATAACAACCTCAGAATCATGATGTCTGGTAATTTTAAAAAATGTCCCCAATGTAGTGCGGACTTAATTAATCCTATCAAGTATTTTTGAAAAACAATAACTATATCATTTTCAGAAGTCTGTACAGTTCTAAGTGAATAACTCGATTAATCTTGATGAACTGAGATCAAATGACTATCTTCTGTTAGCTAGAACTGTTCTTACACTTGTATGTTTTATATTATTATTGGAAGATTTATTTTCATCTGAGATATAATTACCGTATTTTTTGCTCTATAAGACTCCCTTTTTCCCTCCTAAAAAGTAAGGGGAAATGTGTGTGCGTCTTATGGAGCAAATCCAGGCTGTGCAGCTATCCCAGAAGCCAGAACAGCAAGAGGGATTGCTGCTTTCGCTGCGCAGCGATCCCTCTTGCTGTTCTGGCTTCTGAAATTCAGAATTATTTTTTTCTTGTTTTCCTCCTCCAAAAACTAGGTGCGTCTTGTGGTCTGGTGCGTCTTATAGAGCGAAAAATACGGTATATAGACAAAATCTCTGCAAACCAATCCATCCCAGAGGAGGAGAGTATGTTTTCTTTTTCCAGTGTTTATCACCCCTATTGGCACATAGACCTGGCACTGAAATCCTGATCCTCATTTTGGAAGGTACAGTGCTGACTGCTGCCAGGTTTCTGTGCCAATGCTATTGCACTTGACTTAGTGTTATTGAATGCTTATTCCTAGCCTGGTCAGCAAAAAGGTGTCCTGAGTGCTATCTTGTTGCAGAGTTTAAGGTGTAAGGAATGTTGGCTTCCAGTCAAGGGTTCTCCTTAGATTTCTTCTAATTAATATTTAGAATTACAAGCTTCTGGAATGCTTTCCTGCTTAATTCCTGCCTTCAGTTAAAGGTTTGGATATCTGACTCTCAAAGTCAGCAATGTGTAATATATAGACTATGAGAAAATTCATAGTGACATTGAAATAAAGCTGCTTGAAGGCTCATAGAGTAAATATGTTGCCTACCGATGGAAAGGACAGTCCAGTCCAGTAGCTCTTCTTTGAATGAAGTACACATGGTAGCTTATGCAAGTGCAAGGCAAAACAATATAACCCTCACTCTCCTTCAGCACCTACAGTGATGAAAGCTAGCTGCTCTTTTGCATTTTCCCTGTTTTGCTGGTACTGTAGCTCAGTATCTGCTAGGATACTTAAGAGCTGCAGGTGACGTGCAAGTTTCTGTGTAAAAGGGACATGGGACAACTATTGACTCAGAAGTACTTACCACTAAGTCTGGACTGGGATTGAGCCTTCACACTGGTTGGTGTAGCTTTATTAATGTGATTATTCAGAATAACAGGCAAATAATTGGTGAAGGTGGGACGCGGGTGGCGCTGTGGGTAAAACCTCAGTGCCTAGGACTTGCTGATCGTAAGGTCGGCGGTTCGAATCCCCGCAATGGGGTGAGCTCCCGTCGTTTGGTCCCAGCTCCTGCCCATCTAGCAGTTTGAAAGCACCCTTAAGTGCAAGTAGATAAATAGGTACCGCTTTATAGCGGGAAGGTAAACGGCGTTTCTGTGTGCTGCGCTGGCTCGCCAGCTGCAGCTTTGTCACACTGGCCATGTGACCCAGAAGTGTCTTCAGACGGCGCTGGCTCCCGGCCTCTAGAGCGAGATGAGCACGCAACCCTAGAGTCGGACACGACTGGCCCATACGGGCAGGGGTACCTTTACCTTTACCTTTAATTGGTGAAGATCTTTTGAAAATAAAACCAAAAATGTAAAATGGGGATCAAACGTAGTATAGATTAGGATGTCTGTGTTCGGAATCTGTATTAGGACTCTACCAAGTTGCCTGAGCAGAAGGCAAGTGAGTTTAGACTTGCAACTTACATTCTAAACTGTTTTTCTTTCTGAATATAAAATGTATTTTCAAAGCTCTTACAGGGTTTGGATTGAATTGAACTGCTTTTTACTCAGATGAATAGAAGACTGGTGCCTGGAATATGCTATACTACATTGCTCATTCAGATCATATAGAAAGCTGAATTTTTTCAGCCTAAATGTTAGCTATGTTGAAGACATTATTTAAGAGAATTTCTTAGTAAATAATTGATTAAAAAAAATCTTCCAAACAGAACTGAACAGCTGTCTAAGCTGAAAGAATCAGGATTTGACAAGCCTATTATTCTTCGTCATTATGGTGATATCAAGAAGGAAACCTTTCCCCAAAACATCAAAGGGCGGCCCAGTAAGAAAGTCTCTTCTGAGAGCTTGTATGAAAAACCACAGTTGCCAGTGATCAAACAAGCTGAGCCAGCCTTAAAAAAACTGCACTATGGATTGGTTGATGGATCATCCTTCATTTAATATCCTTTGAAAGTGTAACATGAAAGAGAATTCCATCTAGCAGGAATGGGAGGAAGCATTCCTACAACAAAGAAAAAGCATGGATTTAAAATTACTTAATTCACTTGGCAGGTAGGAAGCAAAATTCTTTAGGATTTCTGAGTAAACATCTTTAAGGATTGAACTGTAAAAGGTTCTAGATCACTTTACAGGAGCAAGACGTTTGGAAAAACCTGTTTCCAAATAATGGTGTGCGATTTTATGCAGGTTGAGTCTGGAATCAAAAATGTGGGTTTTTTTGGGGGGGCGGGACTTGCTTTAAAACCTTTTATCCAAACTGAAAAGAAGGAAAGTCGTGAGTCATGACCCAAGCATTTTTGTTCCTACACACTTTAATGTCAAATTTTTAGATTATTACATGCTGCTGATTTGAGAAAACTCAGAAAGGACCCCTTAGCACTTGAACTTACTAAACCTCAAACTGTCTAAAGTTTTATATAGAAATAGGACTTTGCATGTCTATATCTATCTAGCTATCTATCTATCCATACATACATCTATCTGAGCAGACAAACACCTGCCAACAGTGGTGATGTGGAAAGTCATTCATGATAGCATCCACTTTAGCACAGATGGGTCACTGCTGCGTACCACAGTGGCTGCTTATAGTTTCGAACTTTTGAGATGGATACTTGGTAAATCCTCTGAATAAGCACCGAGCAAGTTTGAGCTGCAGTCAAATGTACAGTAGACAAGAAATAGAATGAGTCATTTACAGTTGCATCACACAAGCCATTCATGCTTGTACATCCGAATAGTGACTCCTCGGTGCAATTTTTAGTTCAGTTCTACATGTATTATGAGTGAGAGAAAGCAGGCGCTAATATTAGAGTTGTTGCAGTCATGGCTGCATGTCGTTATTGCAGGCACCTTTTTAGCAGTTCACTGGATGTATCTGGTGTTATGCGTCATACATACCCATCTCCCCATAGCTGTTTGGCAATCTTTATTTTAAAATTATTTTTATAGTATTTTAAAGGTTCTTCATTATACCATAAATAGTAATGGCTTGAATGAGGACACTAAACTGAAGCTGAGTCCTGGCAAGGGAGAGGTGCTTGTGGTTTGGTAGCTTCCAGATCTGAGAAACAGAAAGCTGGTCTTTTCTGACTGTGGTTGGACTTCCCTAAAAGATCAGGTCCATTGCCTTGGTGGAGGGTGGGGAAAGTATGCCTGTAATCCACTTCCATGGAGTATCTTTTTCCAAGCATGCTTGGTTTAGCTTTCCTGGACATGGCTAGCATGGCCATGATTATCCATATTCTTGTAAACTCCTGTTTGTACTATTGTAATTTGCACTACACAAGGCTGTCCTTGAAGATGCCTCGGAGATTGCAGTTGGTGGGAAATGCAGCAGCCAGAGTTTAGATGGTGCTTTCAGCTTGGGACCTTTTTCATTGCTCCTCAGAGAACTGTATTGGCATTGTTGTTGGTCACTGAGCCCAATTCAATCTCTCTCTCTGGGCAGTTTGATGATCTGCTGCACAGCTAGATTTCTCCACCTTACCAGCAATAGTTAGTGCTAAGATGGCACCCAGTAAATTTCTGAGCACAATTCAAAGTGTTGGTACTGACCATTAGAGCCCTAAACGGCCTCATCCCTGTTTACCTGAAGGAGCATCTCCTCCCTCCCTGTTCAGCTGGACACTGAGATCTAGCTCTGAGCATCTTCTGACGGTTCTTTCACTGTGAAAAGTGAAGCTACAGGGAACCCAGTAGAGGGCCTTCTCCCATCAGATGTCAAGAAGATATATAACTATACAACTTTTAGAAGACACCTGAAAGCAGCCTGTATAGGGAAGCTTTTTAATGTGTAGTGTTTTATTATGTTTTTATATATATTGGAAGCCAGCCAGATGGACAGGGAATAATAATAATAATAATAATAATAATAATGTGCATTGTAATTAGACATAGACACCTGGAAATGCCATATCCATCTCAGACAAACTCCTTGACTCTTTATTTACCTACCCCTCTGGACATGTTGCAGTCTGTCAGAGTTACTCTGATCTTCCTTGTGGTGGCTTGTACACCAATATATTTAATGACTGTCCCGACCGTGCATTAGTTGGAACATTTACTCCTTCTGGACATGGCAGCGTTTGCTTCTCTAACAGGTAAGAAGAGACGTTGCAGAGGGCTTCCCAACTAACATCAAATGTTAACCGCAGCAGGCACTGAGAGACAGTCCTTTGGCGGTACTTGCTATACTGGATGTAGGACATAATTAAAAGGCTCCCACATAGTTTCAAGCATGACTCACTCCCTCGCAAACTAAAAGTGTGCTTCAAAAGCTTCCATTCACCCCACCCAGAACAGCACAGACATCTTAAGGTGGTAGCCGGCGCTGCTGTATCGTATATGGTGCATCGACAGCCACTGATCCATCAAGTTGGGCCTGATGACCTGCATTGGTTAGTTCAAAACACTTGACACAACAAGTGAAGGTGCTATGCTAGTGCAGCACTTCTTATACCCTTTCTTAAGAATCTTGTTTAATTTACATGGTAGTTTAGAGCTCAAAGTAGGCCATGTACCAACTTGCTGTGTGGAATCAGAGCCTTGTTGAGTTCAGGTATCCTTCACTCAACTTATGGTGAGTTACAAGCATTCCATACACACAATTTTTTTATATCAAATAGAATGGGAAGGGAGAGCAAAGTCTTTCACACCTAGTTTAACACTATCAGCCTAGACTGTGCTGCATGCCTCTGCTGATTTGTGGATCATAGCCTTAGCAGATGAAAGTGTGGGGTTTTTGCCTTGGATAAAACCACAATGGGATTTAATATATATGATATGTCATTGATTCTTGTAAAGTATGCCTAGAATAAGAACCAGTGTTAACATGGGGTTATCCAGGCACCTTCATGTTTTGCAGTTAAAAAGTAAGGGCTACGTTACGAAATAATTTTGTGACTTTCTTAAGTCTGGATTGTTCATTCACAGCCACTGTGCACACCTGTGTTGAATGCTATATAAATATATAGATGAAGTGATAGACATGCAAATTATTATGTTAATTAAAAGCACCAAGATCAAAGTAGACAGCTTGAGTTACTCATTATGTTTTACTAAATGGCACCGTGAAAAACTGGCTTTTGGTTTCTGCAGCAGCAGCATAGCAATGATATTTAATCAGGAAGGAGGCATGGTGACTAATAAAGATGGAGAAATACTACGCCAGTGGAAATGGCCTGGAGAAGGGAAGCTTGATGACCCAGTTATTATGCAGGTAATATTTATTCTTTTTTTATTTAATTCTTTTTTCTAATATAGCTTTTCTTCTGGGGGATGCTGTTATTTACAGTGTTGTAAATTCTTCAGCTAACAGAAGTAGCTAACTACCTAAGCTTGCTCACAGTAAAATTAATGAACGAAGTTTAATGAAGAAAATGATACTTTGAATCAATTTTCTTCTTTCCAAGTTGAAGCAGCACAAACACTATGATGAAGACTGGGCCATCATGGTACAAAACAGGATCATATTCATATATCAAATCCATATTTTCATAAATTACATGTGCTTTGGTATAATTGAGTTTTTTAAATGTGTTGTAAGTTGCTTGGAGACATCTGTGTAACAAGTGACTTAAGAAGCCTAATAATTATAATAATAATAAAAAAAGCAGAAGATAAGTGGGAAACTGCATTACTTTAAAACTGAACTGCTTTGCTCCTGTCCCTTTCCCCCTAAGGCCACATGCTTAACCTAGCACTAAACTGTCAAGAGTAGAAAAGTCATGTTTGCACTCGACCTTTCCTTACTATGATGTAAAATTTGAAGTAGAGATTAAATTTCACCCCTTTATCTGGCAACCCAACCCTATCCAATCCAATCCTGGCAACTAGCTATGCTCTGTACTTTCCACAACTACCCCAGCAACCTACATCTGGCAAGAAGTACAGAAGCCTAATTATATCTTGCAATTATATGTGCCCAATTATATCTTGCAGACACTAGTTTTTTTTTAAAGGGGTGTGGTAGAGAACATGCTCTGCATGTGAAAGGTCCCAAGTAGACTTGGGTGAGAACCCTGTCTGAACTCCTAGAGAGCCATTGCCAATCAGTGTTGACAGTAATGAAGTAGATGGACCAATGGTTTTGATGATGCAGTAGTTGACAGATTCCCGTATTCCCACAACAGCATTTATGGGAAAGCGCCATGGCTCATTTGTAGCACACCTGCTTTGCATGCAGAAGGCCGTAGCTTCAATCCCTGGCACTTTCAGGTATGCCTGAGAATTCTCCTGTCTGAAACCCCAAAGCCAGTCAAAGCAGAATAGACAATTCTGAGCTAAATGGACCAAACTGCTTTGGAGGAGGAATGGAACATCAGGTGGGAAGGGAGGGGATGGAGTATCCTGGAGAGGGGCACAGCACACTGGAACACCATAAACAAGAGCTCTCTGGTTAGTGACAGATTTCCCTTGTGGCTTCCTATCTTCATTTTGGCAAATTTCCTAGCTGAACAATACTATGAAGTACACATCTCTTATGTCTTACCCTAGGTTAACAAGTGCATCACGGTGAAGGTTGCAGGACGCTTTGCTGTTGGATTGCTTTACAAGTGGCGACATGAAAGCGTGCGTTTGTCTTTGTCACCGGTACGAGGTGTGGCTGGTCCACAGTTAGAAAACCTGGTATGGTGCAATAGCTTATGATGCAAAAAACCCACACAACATGCCAATCAGGCTAGAGACTGTAGGGAGGTTGCAGGGAGATAATAGCCCTCCGTGGTGGGTTGTGGGAGAATTTGGTTGTGAGAGGATTTGCAGGAAGTAAAATATTTGTTGCACAGTAGTTTCAAAAGGAATAACAGATAGAAGAGGGCCGTTTCCAGCTCTTGCACATACATACTGTTTCCCTGCAAATGGACTTCTCCATTCAGTTCAAAATCAGGAGCAGCTTGACATTTAAATTCATGGGAATATTATTGGAAGCCCTACACAAATGTTAGAGTCATAGTGGATTGCGTGTATCCAGGCAAGTGCAATAGTGAGACAAATGAATGTAGATAAGACACTACATTATTTTCTCCTACATCAGGGATGGGGACTCCCAATTCCCACCATCCCGTAATATAACAAAGACACCACAGTCTCCAGTGACCTACAGTTTAAGGAAACCAACCATGAGTTATGTGTTGACAGCACCCCTGAAACCTCTCACTGCTCAGAGATTGGGGTGCACATAGCAGTATTTTAAGCAGCTACTGCATCACAGCCAGGAGCCAAACAGAAATACATTGCTGTTTGGTTACAGGTAATCTCATGCCAGTCACACAGAATTTAGCTTCCGCTATGGGGTTATGTGCTTCGTGGCTGGTAGCAATTCAACAGCAGATGCAGTTGCCAACAAAAGGTTTGCCTGTTTCGTTACTTGTCCTGTAGCTATGGGAAATTATAAGACTCCTGCAAGAAAAATGGGTAGAAACTCAATGGATTGCACATGATTAAAGCAAATTCTGTTGTTTGTTCTCTCTTGGTTTTCTAGAGCAAGATATCCACAGAAGTTAATCTACCATCTACATCAGTAAAAGGATTTTCTAAAACACATGGCAAAACAGAAGATGCAAAAAAATCTCTTAAAAAAGAAGTAAGCAGCTGTCAGAAACTCAATATTAAAATAAGTAAATGTAATTTTATTTTCACACTGCTACAGTTTACTTTTTTCTAACATTTCCTCTGCCTTTGCCCATCCACTAGAATACTGTAACAGCAGCCTATTTTGCTACAATTTATTTTCGTTATGCTGATTTAACACCATAAAACCTGAAGGCAAAACGCCCCTTCAGCTAATGCAACTTTGATTCCTTCTTTCACAATAACGTAGGAACATGTCTTGACAAACCCAATAGAAATGAAAGGCAGATGTACAATATTTGCAGCTGTTTACTGGAAGCTTGGGTGCCACAAAAAGATTCCACATATCTGCAAACGCAGAAAGGAAGACTGAATAAATATAAATAAGAGGGCGGGGAGATAACCGAGGATGGAAAGAAGGGGAAAGGGCAGAAGCAAAGGGGACCACAAGAAGCAGGGGCCAAGGCAAAGGAAATAATAGTTGAAGCCAGGCAAGATTGTTGCCTACTGGTCATGTCTAGGGCTTTGTACATATTCCTCCCATTTGATGGGTTGTACTTTGATGAACTGAAAGGAGAAGGGAAGGAGGCAGGGGTTTGAGGTGAAGGGACAAAGGGAAGGATGAAGCAGGCAGATTAGGAGATAATGTGTGGGAAAAGCAGAAGCTGAGGTGAGATCAAGTGGAAGCAATAGAGTAGAACAAAAATATAGGCCAAGAGAAGTGGAACAAGGCAGCTGAGAATAAGGAAGAGAATACCTGCTACAGAAAGGATCGCGTGTTGCCTTTTTGTTATTTTTATTTGTGTGACATCATATTTATACCCTTTCTTTCCTCCATGGAGA
>NW_028112861.1:0-45195 GCF_964234715.1 Podarcis melisellensis
GATGAGATTACTCAGACACTTTTTAAGTCGGTGTGCCATTATATCGGCAAAGATCTTATAATCATTATTCAATAATGAGATCGGTCTGTAGTTCTTGATGTTAAGTTTGTCTGAATCTGGTTTCGGAATCAACGTGATGTATGCTTCTTTCCAAGATATTGGTGTTTTTCCTCCTCTTAAAATCTCATTCATTACATCACATAATACCGGTGTTATATATTCTTCTAGGGTCTTGTAATACTTAGCAGATAACCCGTCTGGGCCTGGGGCTTTCCCCAGTTTCATCCTCTTAATTGCCTCTCTAATTTCCTCTACTTTTATAGGTTTATTTAAATCGTTTCTTTCCTCTTCTGATATGTTATTTGGGCTGTTTTCTTCTAAATATTTTTCTATACTTGTTAAGTCTTCTTCCTCTATTTTATATAACTTTTCATAGAATTTAAGGAAGTTCTTTTTTATTTCGTTGGGGTCCTCTAGCACTTGCTCTTCCACTTTTATTTTGTTGATAAGACTGAGTTTTCTCCTTTTTCTCAATTGCCACGCCAGGAACCTTCCAGTTTTGTTTGCAGATTCAAAAAACTTTTGTTTCATTAACTTGATTCCCCATTCCACTTCTTGATTTATTAATATTGAGTATTGTGTTTGGAGCATTTTATATTCTTGTTTATAACCATTGTTGTTCGAATTTTTTATCATGTTTTTCTCACATATTCTCATTTTATTAATTACTTCTTCTTTTTTCTGTTCTTTGGCCTTTTTTCTTTGAATATTTTGCTGTATCAGGAGGCCTCTTAACACTGCCTTGCTAGCGTCCCACACTACATCTATGTCTGTCCCTTTATTCATATTTAGGTCAAAATAGTCTTTTATAGTAGTTTTTGCTTTTTCAATCACTTCTTCTGTTTCAAATAAGTAGTCATTCATTCTCCATCTGTATAGCCCCTGGGTGTTCCACTTTAGTTGTAGTGTTATTGGGTTATGGTCCGACAGAGTTCTGGGTTGGATCTCACAATTCACCACTCTTGTTGTTAATTCTCTTGAGATCCAGATCTGATCCAACCTACTCCAGCTCTGGTGTGGTTCAGAGAAGTGGGTGAATTGTTTTGTCGTAGGGTTTTTGTATCTCCATATATCTATTAGATCTAAATTTTCCTCAAGGTCATTGAAGGATTTTGGTAATTTCCCTTGGTTTAACTTCTTTTTTCTTACACTTCTATCTAGTTCTGGTGTCGGTACTCCATTTAAATCTCCAAGTAAGACCAATTTGTTGTTATCTAAGTCTAATAAGATTTGCTCCAATTTTTTAAAAAACTCCAGTCTATTTGAGTTTGGGGCATAAACTGTAACCACATTTATTTTTTCTCCCTGGTATTTAATTTGTACTCCTAGGATTCTTCCTTCCTCATCCTTACATATTTGCTTGGGTTCTAATTTTTCTTTCACATAAATTGCTACCCCTCTTTTCTTTTTTGAGTCTGAGTTGATAAATTCTATTCCAAGCTTCTTATTTATTAAAATATGCTTGTGTTTTTTGGCAACATGAGTTTCTTGGCAACAAATGACATCAATATTTTTTTTCTTTATAATTTTTTCAAATTTATTCCTCTTGGACTTATCGTTAAAGCCATTCACATTCCACAATATAAACTTAATGGTCATTTCAAGTTATGACTAAGTACACTTTATCCTACTTTCTGATTTAAAGTCTGGTGCTTCCCTTTCTGTTGAACTCTCTGTCTTCTCCCTCCTCCTCTTCCTCCGATCTAAAATCCTCCGTTTCCTCCTCTGACTCCCCCCCTCCTCGACTCCACCCCCTCCACTCCCCCCTGTGACCAAGTCGCCTCCTCGCTGTCCTACTTCTTCTTTACCCAGGTCTTTCTCGTATCTTCTCACGAACTTTTCTGCTTCATGAATATCTGTCAGTTTGAATTTTTTATTTTTATGATAGAAAGAAACCCCCTCTGGGAATTCCCATTTGTATTGTATTGCGTTCCTCTTCCAAACACTTGTTAACTGTCTGTATCCTTCCCTTTTGCGCAGGATCCTAATTGGAATTTCTTTAAAGATGGTGATTGGACGGTCTCCAATCATCAACTTTCTTTTAAAACTATTTCTTAATATTATATTTTTCATTTCAATGGAGTTGAATATTACTAAACAGTCTCCGGGGATTCTTTTGGACTTAAATTGTTGTGGTTTTCCTCTTATTCTAAACGCGTTCTCTATTGTATATGCTATTTGTTCTTCTTTCATCTCCAACCATTTTGCAAGTTCCTGAACTATTTTTCCTCTTATGTTTTCATTTGCTTCTTCGGCAATCCCTTTAAATTTTAAATTAAGATTTTTTTGACGCATTTCTGTCATAGCTAAATTGTCCAATAATTGGTCTTGTGTTTTATTTAATTTTTTTATTTCTTCCTTCAGCTTTTCTGTTTCCTTCTTTTGGTCCCTCAAATCTTTTTGTGTTTTTTTTATTGGAGTTTTCAATTATTTTTGATTTAACTGTCAAATCTTGTATCTTTTTCGAGAGTTCGCCTACAGCACTTTCTATTTTCCTATCAATTTGCTCCTGTATTTCTCCTAGTTTGTTTTCCATGTGTGTTTCCCTTTGCTTAAATTCCTCTTTAATCTTAAACCACAAAAAGTCTAAGTCTTTAATTTCCTCTTGTCGAGATGCTTTTCTTTCTCCCGGGGTCCCTCCAGCTTTTTTACCATTTCCCCCCCGACATCCTGTGGTTTATATTTCTCTCCCCTAGAGGGCTCACAATCTGTTTTCCCCCCTTTTTTATGTTTTCCAAACCATAAACACCTTAAACTGTATTAGTTTAAAACTCTTGCCCTCCTGACCTCCTATCCTCTTTTGTTTTCTTAATATCAAGGGGGCTTCCAATACCTTATTTCAGTTTACTTACATCAATTATTCACACAATATTAACCAGTCCCACTTATATTTCCAGAAACTTTTTGTTGTTAAATATTTGCTTTGTATTAGTATATTAGTATAATTGTTTCAGAGACAGAGGGGGGATGAGCAAAAAATAAGAAAGCGTAAACAAAAATCGGTGTCTTTCTGTTATATTCCAGGGGGAAAAAAGAAGAAGTTGTATAGTCTCTATATATTCAGTAGTTTCAGCCACTTGTATAATCCTGTAATTTTCAGCCACTTATTTATTTAGTCCAGTTCGCGGGGGCTGTGCAAAGTTTTATTGCACTCTGGAATTTCCAGTTCCAAATTCCAATGCGTCTCTTTGTTCGGTCTTGGTGAGGTGTAGTTATATCCAGGAAACCACACTGGGTGCCTCAGATGTTAGCTGTTATCCCATTGGTTGTGTTTTCAGGAGATAAGGGATCATCCTAAATTAAATGTTATGATTCCGATGATTTAGAGTTCCTCCAAAAATTGGTGAGTAGAAAATAGGTTGGATAAGTTGTTAGTTATGTTATTAAAATAAAGAGGAAAGAGAAACAGACAGTAAAACAGAGTTGGAGGGGAGGGAGGAGGGAGAGAGGGGACAGGAGAGGGGAAGGAAAAAAAATATAGAGTAACCAATTTATTTTTTGACTTAACGCAAAAATGTAAATGTCATAAATGGTATAACAGAACGTGGGATAGAAGGGGGGACCAGGGGAGGGGAAAAGAATGATAATCACGAACTTATGAGCATGGTATATGTACAGTTTTGACAGAGGTAGGCTGGAGGAATATATTTTAGCTTCGTATGGTTTTTAGTTTCAGTCGTAGAGGCCTTGAGCAAACCTCCAGCGTGTCCACGAGAGCCAACAAGTTAGGGAGAGTTCTTTTTATTAATATTTCCGACGGTTTTCTCGAGCCGTTTTTTCTGTGCCCTTCTACATAGAGTTCCATAGGCAGCTCTTCTCTCCTGATCTGCAAAGCTCCATTTCAAACTGCTCTGCAGCCGTCCGTTATTTACTCTCTCTTTTTAGATTTTAGATTTAAGCCGCTCCTCTCCAAAGAGGCTGGCTGTCCAGGGTTGAGGAATGTTTCAAATTTTTACGTTCGTTACATTAGAAGTCCAAGACAGTTACTTAGTAACTCACACAGTCGGGCGGAAAGAAAAAAAACTTCCTGTCGACGCTGGAGACATTTTCTAATAGGCGCACAACACAAGATCCAGGTGTGCACGGACCATAAGAACCTGGAATATTGGAGGACTGCACGAGTCCTCAACCAAAGACAGGTGCGATGGGCACAGGAGTTTTCCAAGTTCTTTTTTTGAAATTCGCTACGTGCCGGGGAAGGAAAACGTCAGAGCAGACGCCCTCTCCCGGAAACCGGAGTACTTGGAAGGAGAGGGAGCGCCGGAACTACCACATGTGATACCGGAGGACCGATGAGTAGTGGTAGAGTGACGAGAACTAGCCGGGTTGACAAGGAATGACGAGTACGCCCAAACAAAAATCAGGGAGATCAGAGACGCAGAAGAAAATCAGGGGGGTTTTGAGGAAAAGGAAGGGGCACTGTACTATAGGGGAGCATTGTACATACCAGAAGGGGACTTGAGGAGAAGAGTACTCAAACAACTACATGACAACCCCACGGCGGGGCATTTTGGTCAACACAAAACCATGTTGCTTGTCACCAGGCAGTTCTGGTGGCCAAGGGTGAGGGAAGATGTGCGGGAATACGTACGGGGGTGCGAACGCTGCCAGCGGGCAAAAGGGGAGAAGGCAGCACCCGCAGGGTTACTGGAACCCTTACCCACCCCGGAAAGACCATGGGAGGTGGTATCCATAGATTTTATGACCGATTTACCCAAGTCCAGGGGGAAAACAGCAGTCATGGTGGTAGTTGACTTGTTGACCAAAATGTGCCATTTCATTGCTTGCTCGCATGCAGTGACGGCAGAGGAAACAGCTAGGCTGTTTGTAGATCACATCTTCAGGTTGCATGGCGCCCCCTTGAGGGTTTTGTCCGACAGAGGAAGGCAATTTACTTCCAGATTCTGGAGGAAGCTCGTGAGCCTGCTGGACGTCGAGGTGAGCTGCTCGACGGCCAGACACCCGGAGACCAACGGACAAGCAGAAAGAGCTAATAGCATACTCCAACAGTACCTACGCTGCTACGTCAACGAAAGGGAGAACGATTGGGTGGAAAAACTAGCGCTGGCCGAATTTGCATACAATAACGCTGAACATGTGTCCACGGGGATGAGTCCGTTCATGGCCAATTACGCGTGTCACCCCAGGGCCTTCCCAGGGGAGGGGGAGGGGAGGGGGAGTGTGCCGGCGGCCGAGCAGTTTGTGGAAGAAATGGAGGCTTTACACCAACAACTTAAGGTTAACCTGGAGAGGGCGAAGGAAGCGTACAAGAGGCAGGCAGACAAGCACCACAGAGAAGGGGAGACAATAAGGGTTGGGGACCGGGTGTGGTTGTCAACCCAAGGGCTACCGTTCAAAGGGGGTTGTAAGAAATTACGGCCAAGGCGACTGGAACCTTTCGAGGTAACACAACAGGTGAATCCTGTGGCCTTTAGACTCAACTTGCCCACCAACATGAAACTGCACCCGGTGTTCCACAGGTCATTACTCTCACCGTACCGGGAAGGGAGGGAATTTCTGGGGCGAGAAAGAGAAATCCCCATGCACCCACAGGTGGAGGAAAGGGAACTCAGTAGTCAAGCCGCGGAAATTCTCGATTCAAGGTGGAGAGGGAGACGGGTGGAATATTTGGTGTCTTGGGAGGGGGAGCCCGAGTCGGAAAGCACTTGGGTTCCTGCAGAAGAGATCAAGGATGAGTATCTGCAGGAGGAGTTTCATCGCAGGTTCCCAAGGAAGCCGAAACCACTAGGGAGGTTCTGGGAGGAGCAATTTGGCACCACGGATGATGAAGAAGAGTTTATGGGATTTCCAGCCTCCGAAGATGAGGAAGGGGGGGGTATCCGAGGGAGAGGAATCCGACTGGGGAGATTGGGCAGCGGAAAGAGACAGCAGCAGGTGGAGAGCGGTGTTTGAATCATCTGAGGAAGGGGATAGTTCCTTCCAGGGATTCCCCGCATCACCGTCCAAGGAACGGACGGGGGGAGAGGAGGGCCCTGGGGGGGAGGTGGATGTCAGGGAACTGCCATCGGAGCCAAGAGGAGAGGTAAGGCTCCCCAATGATGCCGGAGAGGGAACTAGCAAGGAGAGAGGGAGAGCTTCCGCTGGGGAAGGAAATCAAGGTGACACCAGGAAGAAAGGGGAGGCTGAGAGTACTTCGGAGGGAAGGCTCCGAGACTCTTCCAGTGAGATCAGCGGGGAGAGCACAGTGTTGGAATTCTGCCTGGGTCAGAGGAATGTGCCACAGCGTAGGCACCGGCAGATATTCCTTGTCGACCTCCCTGCTGCGCCACTCTGCTGATAAGCAGGCAAGGTCTCGGCGATTCATCTCAGATGTGTGAGAGGAACACACCGTTCTTCCTCTCTCCCCTTTGGTGTCTCCCAGGGAGGGGAAAGATTCAGACAGAAATCTATTTACATCCTTTATTTCTGTCTCTTTACATCAGTACAGAGAAACATGTCTGCACTCCACAGCAGTAAGAATAAACTCCACCCATGCACTTCCAGTACGGGTCATCTGACACACACACTGAGCTAACATCCGGTGCTCAGTACAGAATGGACTGCCCCTTTGTTCCCATGGCAACAGTCAGAAACATCCTGTTTGGCTTTCCAGCCACAAGCAGCTGACTGAGCTGCTAGAGCCTTTGCTTGCTGCAGCTTTGGTGCTTTATGGTAACATACTCCCCCTAAAGTATCAATGCATGCTGCGAGCAAAGCGTCATCCAGAGAAGAAAACAAACAGTTGTTATACTTATAACATTCCCCTGTTGTTTCAGTTCCACCCTTGGAACTACCCACCACTGGTTTTACCAATGTACCTCTCTGGTTGTGTGACTTCCAAGGAATGAGTGCTTCTGCATTACCTTGGTTAACAACTTTCTGTTGTGCCTTTGTCTCTGACTCAGACACAGCTTCAATTTGTCCTTGGTCGTTTACAACAGCAACACATGCAATAGCTAGGTTGGCAAATTCCTTTGAATACCTCTTGGGTGGTACAGCCTTCGTTGCTCTCTCAGACCTACGTAAGAGTTGCTGCTCTTCTTTGCTTTCTGGTTCAACCTTTGAACTCTCTGGAGAACCAGTACTAAGCTTAATCAGTGGTTCATCCTCCTCTTCTGAGGGTCTTGTCATTATGTGAGATTTCCTCTCAATGACTGTGTCAACTGAGCTCCCTGAGCTATCGCTGTCATCATCAGTACTACTGAACTCAATAAGATCAAACTCATCATCATCATCATCATCAGAATCATCTGCAGTGAGAAATGTGTGATCAATCACTCTCTCCTGTTCAGGAGCACTCTCTAGAAATTTTGTGAGAATCACCTGACCAGATTCAGACAAAATTACTCTGTAGAGACCCTTTTCATAACCCAGAAAAATGCCTCTGGCATTCTTTACCCCACCTGGAGTTTCTGTTCTCACATGAGACCCAAAAACCTTGAAATGGGCAACTGAAGGTTTTCTATGGAACAGTTTCTCAAACGGAGAACATCCCAACTCTTTTGAAACCTTTCTCAACCACGGGTGCAGAATGCCGCAGCGAGACTCCTTACGGGGTCTTCGCTTAGAGATCACATTCATCCGGTGCTATACCAGCTGCACTGGCTCCCGGTGGAGTACAGGATCAGGTTTAAGGTGCTGGTTTTAACCTTCAAAGCCCTATACGGCCTAGGGCCCAGGCCACAGAGAGGTTAGGCTGGCCTCAACTAGAGCCAGGGCCTTTTCGGCTGCGGCTCCAACCTGGTGGAATGCTCTGTCACAAGAGACAAGGGCCCTGCAGGACTTGACATCTTTCCGTAGGGCCTGCAAGACAGAGCTGTTCCGCCAGGCCTTTGGTTAGGGCGCAGCCTGACGCCCTCCTTTGGCAACCTTTACAAAACTTTATGGCTGCCATCAATCTTGATTTTAATTAATTTTTATAATGTTTTTATAATGTCGCACTATTTTGGTGTTGTTAGCCGCCCTGAGCCCGGCTTCGGCTGGGGAGGGCGGGATATAAATAAAATTATTATTATTATTATTATTATTATTATTATTATTATTATTATTATTATTATTATAACAAAATGACATTAGCGACTCCGCCCAGAATTCATTTGGCAGATGCGAACTAAGCAATTGCGCATGCATTCCCTTTTGCAATTCTTTGTTTACCCTAACACAGACACATCTTTTCCAAGATTCTTCGGAACTAGCAATTTTGTGTCTTATCCCTTTCTTCTTCAGGAACCTCTGGAAATCCTGTGAAAGAAAAATTGGCATCTTATCTGTGCAAAGACAATCTATGTCAGCATCATGCATATTTTTAACTTTGTCACAAAACTCTTTAAACCTTTCTAAGGCTTTTTTAGGTCTCTTCAAAACATAAATCCAGACATAATTTGTGAAAGAATCCACACACACAAGGTAATATTTTGCATTGCCTCTAGATGGTGCTAGAGGACCAATCACATCAGCATACACCCGCTGAAATTCTCTGTCGACCCTCGAGGTCACCTTCTTGGTGTTCTTCTTGGTCAGACCTGCAAAAGAGATCATGTTAGAATCACAAGAATTACATTCCATGTAATCACTTTGATCAAAAGTCAACAAATATAGTCCATCTTTCTCTTTGGCAGAAAGATACAACTCTCCATCTTTGTAGATCTCGCAGTTCTCATCATCATAGGACAGTTTTAGTCCCTTCTTGGCAATCTGCGAAACGCTGAGCAGATTGAACTTCAACTCTGGAACCAAGTAAACATCGCTTATAGTCAAGTTCAGACTTTCAAGGTACACAGTTCCAATCCCCGTCGCTTCCAACTTCTGACCGTTGGCTTGTTGCACAGCGAAGCTTTGCTTCTTAAACGTCGAAAATAGCTGTCTGTTCGGGGACATATGAACCGTGGCGCCCGTGTCTATGACAAAAGCGTTCTCCACTTTTGGCGTGGTTCCTTTCGACATCAAAGCCTTTGCAGTCTTTGCCTTTGGGATGGTATGACCTTTGCCTGACGCCTCAGACTTTGTAGAGCTCGCCTTGGCTCCTTTGTGCTGACGTGGCTTCTTGCAGTACCGCTGAAGATGCCCAGTCTGGCCACAATTGTAACATCGGACAACGTTTAAAGCTACAGCATTTTCTCCAGTAGCAACAGCAGTGGGGGCGTTAGAACTCCGTTCTTCCCTCCCCCTGTCCTTGACCTCCAGGGCAGCAAGTCTGTAATGTTCATTCAGAACCACAGCAAAGACCCTCTCCGAAGTTAACTGCGCCGCCGGTAGCGAACCAAGCTGACTGGCAACGGATTTGTAAGTCCGATTCAGGCTGTTTATCACCATGAAGCAAAACACTTCCTCCTGCAGACGGAAATTACGTTCCACCATCTGTTGACGCAGATATTTCATTTCCGTCAGGTGCGCTTGAACATCTCCATCAGGCGCAAGCCTCAGATTGGTCAGCTTCTCAAAATACAGCAACGCTGAAGAACCTGCATCTCTCTGATGTGTCCTTCTCAGCGTGTCCCAAACCTCTTTCGCGTGCTCTAAATCCTGAATATGCACAAGCTGCGAGTCGGACACACACAGAATTATAGCCGTTCTGGCCTTCACATTCTGTGACTCCCAAGCACGTGTTGGTGCTGCAGGGATGGGGTTCTCAATCACCTGAAACAGTCTCTGATTCTGCCACAGGGCCTTCATCTTAATAGACCAAGATGCATAATTGTCATTGGTCAGGAGGGGTGGAGAAGGCAAGCCTCCGCCCTTCTTAGCATCCATTTTTGAGTCCTTGCATTAACTCTCAAACACAAGCCTCTAAAATCCAAAAGCTTGTTTGTTTGCACTATTGTGCACCTGGCAGCTCTTAACGCTAGCTGCTTTGGAAAGTCCCTTTCCAAAGGGACTTCATGAGAGCCTAGTCACAACAAACTTTGTTTTTGCCTCTCTGAGGCATAGCCTGACTGTCCAGCCCTCTCGAGTAACTTTCCACTTGACTGGCGGGCGTTGCTTAGCAACAGTGCATTTCTTCCCTTGTACAGGAAACCACAAGAATCTCTGGAATGCAAGCCTCTTCCCACTCGGAGCTGTTTTTCCCAAACGCTGCTCCCCGTGAAGCAGAGAATAACTCAATCTGTGTTCACTCTTTTAAGCCCGAAAATCTCATACCTTGGGCTCCGTGGCTTTGGCTGTCAGCTTCTTCTGGTCAGCTTCTGGCTGCAGAGGATCAGCTTTCTCACCTCAGGCTTCCATGGAGTGATGAAAACAGCAGCTCTGCTACTCTTTTTGCAGACTTCCATGGATCGAGGAAACCAGCAACCGGCATCTGCTACCACTGTTGGAATTCTGCCTGGGTCAGAGGAATGTGCCGCAACGTAGCCACCGGCAGATATTCCTTGTCGACCTCCCCGCTGCGCCACTCTGCTGATAAGCAGGCGAGGTCTCGGCGATTCATCTCAGATGTGTGAGAGGAACACACCGTTCTTCCTCTCTCCCCTTTGGTGTCCCCCAGGGAGGGGAAAGATTCAGACAGAAATCTATTTACATCCTTTATTTCTGTCTCTTTACATCAGTACAGAGAAACATGTCTGCACTCCACAGCAGTAAGAATAAACTCCACCCATGTACTTCCAGTACGGGTCATCTGACACACACACTGAGCTAACATCCGGTGCTCAGTACAGAATGGACTGCCCCTTTGTTCTCATGGCAACAGTCACAAACATCCTGTTTGGCTTTCCAGCCACAAGCAGCTGACTGAGCTGCTAGAGCCTTTGCTTGCTGCAGCTTTGGTGCTTTATGGTAACACACAGAACCTCCGCTTGGCACGCCTACGCTGCGCAGAAAGCTTCCGCGCAGAGACTAGGCGGACTTGGAGTCAAGGAATTTTTATGTTGGAAGAAATTCAGGAAACGCCCACTGACGGATTCTGCTAGCGACTGAACAGCCACGAAGTGAAGGGCTGTACAGCCAGGAAAGGTTTAACCAGGCTACCTAGCCAGGAGTGGTGGCATCTTACGCACGAGCAACCCCATATAACCATTACACACAATATTAAGGGGGGAGGAGGAGGGTCAACTAATATTGATAAGTACATCCCCCCGTAGGGAACCTGCCCCAGCCATTCTGTTGGCTGCGGACCCCTCCCAGGCAGCCCTGACCCTTTCCCCTTAAAAAGCAAAATACAAACTATACAATAACCTAAAGAAATAGTAAAAGAAAAACAAACCAAGAAACAATTATGCTAAACTTAAAATAATCCCCGCCCCAACTAAACATTTGTCCCACCCCAGAAAGAAAATAGCAACAACAACAACAACAACAACAACAAACCACCGTTTGAGGTGCAACTGAGACACAGCCAAAGACAGAGCGAGACCCTGAATCAGTGCCATAACCAAGCCCTCATTCACAACCAGAGCCTGAAAAAGAGCCACAGCCCGAACCAGAGCAACAGCCACAGCCACAGCCTAGAGCCACAGCCTGAGTCTGCAACAGTACTTGATACAGTGCCAGAGCTGGAGCTGGAGCTGGAGCTGGAGCCAGAGCCAGAGACACAGCCAGAGCCAGAACAAAACCCTAATTCAGAACCAGAGCCTGAAAGAGAGCCAGACCCTGAAACAGTGCTTGATAGAGTGCCAGAGCCTGAAACAGAGGAAGAGGCAGATACAGGGCTTGACACAGCGTCAGAGCCTGAAACAGAGAAACAGCGTGAAACAGAGACAAAGGCTGAGACACAGGCCGAGCCTGAAATAGAGCTAGAATAAGTGCTAGAGTCAAAGACTGAGACAAAGCCTAATAAAGAGCAGAAGCTTGAGGCTGAGCCTGAGCCTGAAACAGTGCTTGATACAGTGCCAGAGCCTGAAACAGAACCAGAGCCACACCTACAGCCATAGCGCCACAGCCTGAGTCTGCAACAGTGGTTGATACAGCGCCGGAGCCTGAAACAGAGACACAGCCTGAAACAGAACCTGAGCCTGGTTATTAGCATGGCAATTAAAGAAGAGAGAGGCAGAAAGGCTTATAAATAGAGTTAGGTGTGAAGGCAAAATAATAAACAACCCTAGAGAAATAGAGAACTGTCTTCCGAAACTTACTAAAGAACAAAAAGAACTGTTGAATGCCCCTATCACATCGTACGAAATTCAAAGAGCAATTAAGGAAGCAAAGATAGGAAAGCCACCAGGGCCAGACGGCCTACTGGCAATATATTATAAAAAATTGAGGACTTACTGTCTGACCCATTAAGAAGTATCTTAAAAGACGGAACCATGCCGGATTCTTGGAAAGACAGCCTTATTGCATTAATTCCAAAACAGGGAACGGACAATCTACTTATTAACAACTATAGGCCTATCGCACTTCTAAATAAAGATTATAAATTATATGCAAATATTTTAGCCGAAAGATCAAAAAAAGTCTTCCAGATGATGATACACAATGACCAAGCTGGCTTTTTGCCTGGAGGCACATTTATAGCTGTGATGGCCTGGGAATCCGATTTAGAGGCTCAACCGGAGGAATCCCAGCCTGCACAGGAGTCCCCGCCTCCAGGGCCGGCTGAACTGGGGCAGGGCCTTGGATCTGAAGAGCCTGCACCTGTGCCGGATCCTCAGGAGCAGGCACCAGGTGATTCCACTCTAGCTCCAGAGGTGATTAAGGACACAGTGCCTACAGGTGCGCCTCTCCCGGCCCTGCCAGAGGAAGGAGAGTCTCCCCCTGGGTCCAGTAACTCCCCAGCCTCTCCTGAACTGCAGAGGCTTAGGGCAGAGAGGCGGAGGGAACTGGTTTCTCCCAGGAGGTGTGCTCGCCTTAAGGCCAAGAGAGGCGGGTCTCCTGGGGGCCGGGGCCGCCCCTGGCCTCAGAGAAGATAAAGGCCAGTCAGCCCGGTCCCAGGTTGTGGGAGCAACGTCGTTGAGTACCTGCTCCTGCCCGGACCCAGACCTGACCCTCCAGTGTTCCTGTCCCCGCCCGGCTTCCTGCTTCGGACTTGCTCCTTGTGAACTGTTTCCAGGCTAGTCACCCAGGACCAGACTTTGACTACGCCAACGGTAACCTTCCCCCGGGACCAGCACAAAAGCAACACTAGAAACATTATAAACCTATTAGCGTATTTAGACTTAAGAATAGAAAAGAAGGCAGTCTTAATGGCTATAGATGCAGAAAAAGCTTTCGACAGGGTATCCTGGAAATTTATGAAAGGTCTATTACACCATATGGATTTTGGTGTACAGTATATAAAAGGGACTGAAGCAATATAATTAAAACAAAAAGCTAAAATCATAATGGAAATTTATCACAGGAGTGTGAAATCAGTAAAGGGGTCAGACAAGGTTGCCCACTATCCCCCTTAATTTTCATATTAACATTGGAAGTTTTAGGTAAACAAATTAGGGAAGAAAAAGAAATAAAAGGGATTATGCTGGGAAATAGAAGTTACAAAATGAGGGCATTTGCTGACGATTTAATTATAACTACGGAGCAACCAAAACAGAGTTTAAGAAAGACGTTGGAAATAATATATGGCTACAGTAAAGTTGCGGGGTTCAAAATGAATTTAAACAAGACAAAACTATTAGTTAAAAATATGACGCCAGATGAAAAAGCAGAATTAGAACAAATAATATTAAAATTAAAATCTACCCCCAAATCAAGTATTTAGGATTATGGATAACACCAAAGAATATTAACTTATATGAAGATAATTATACCAATTGTTGGAAAGATTATCAAAAGACAGTTGGAGACATGGACAAGGTTAAATTTATCATTCCTGGGCCGTATTTCGGTAATTAAAATGATAGTTTTACCGAAGCTACTCTTCATATTCCAAACGATTCCAATTACAGGAAAGACCAGCAGTATCAACAAGTGGCAAAAAGAAATTTCTAAATTTTTGTGGAAGGGTAAAAGACCAAGAGTAAAGCATAAGATATTAATAGATACTGTAGAAAGAGGTGGCTACGGGTTACCGGATTTGAAGCTATATTACGAAGCCTCATGTCTTCTCTGGTTGAAAGATTGGTATTTATTAAAAAATTGGGATATTTTAGATCTAGAAGGTCATGACACCCGTTTTGGGTGGCATGGCTATCTTAATTATGGGAAAATAAAGACGCATAGGAGTTTTTCAAATCATATAATAAGAAATGCTATATATAAGGTATGGGGGAAAATACAAAAGATATTTGGAACAGAAAACCCCAAGATGGAACTCTCCACTAGAAGCAATCGCTGTTAAAAAAAGGAACAACATCAAAGAGAACTGGATAACGTATAACACAATATTAAGGGGGGAGGAGGAGGGTCAACTAATATTGATAAGTTATGAGAAAATAAAAGATCACTTTTCTAGTTGGCTAGATTACTTCCAGGTGAATGAAGTGTTCAGACACGATAAGCAGATAGGCTTTGAAAAGGAGCCTTCAAGATTTGAAAGAGAACTACTGAATAGTAAAACCAAATTAATTGCAAAAATCTATAGACTTCTTTTAGACTACGAAGTAATGGATGAGGAGGTTAAGGCTTCAATGATAAAGTGGGCCCAAGATGTGGGCCGTCCAATTATGCTAAAAGATGGGGAAAACTGATGGAATGGAAATTTGAAATTTACTGCCAGCTATAATATAAGAGAGAACATGATGAAAATGGCTCATAGGTGGTACCTCACTCCTTCCAGATGGTCAAGAATGTATAAAAATTTAGCGTATGCTTGTTGGAGATGTGGAGGAAATAACGGTGACATGAGCCACATGTGGTGGACGTGTGAAAAGATTAAGATTTTTTTGGGGGGGGGGAATATACGATGAATTAAAAAAGATGTTGGGGATAACATTTACGAAAAAAACGGAGGCATTTCTATGAAGTGTATTCCATTGTGTACATTCCATTGTAGGAATGGAAACAGAGCCAGAGCCAGAGCCACAGCCACAGCCACAGCCTAAGTCTGAAACAGTCCTTGATAGAGTGCCAGAGCCAGAGCCAGAGCCAGAGTGAGACCCTGAATCAGGGCCAGAACCAAGCCCTCATTCAGAACCAGAGCCAGAGCCAGAACCAGAGCAACAGCCACAGCCACAGCCTGAGTCTGAAACAGCCCTTGATAGAGAGCCAGAATCAGAGAATCAGAATCAGAGTCAGAACCAGATCTTCGGTAAAGACGTGGTCTGGTCTTAGCGCAACTGCTCCTCCCACCCGCAATAACAGAGATTGGGTGTTCCAATACATCCCCCCGTAGGGAACCTGCCCCAGCCATTCTGTTGGCTGAGGCCCCCTCCCAGGAAGCCCTGACCCTTTCCCCTTAAAAAGCAAAATACAAACTATACAATAACCTAAAAAAATAGTAAAAGAAAAACAAAGCAAGAAACAGTTATGCTAAACTTAAAATAATCCCCGCCCCAACTAAACATTTGTCTCACCCCAGAAAGAAAATAACAACAAGAACAACAACCCACCGTTTGTGGTGCAACAGAGACACAGCCAGAGACAGAGCGAGACCCTGAATCAGTGCCATAACCAAGCTCTCATTCAGAACCAGACCCTGAAAAAGAGCCACAGCCCGAACCAGAGCAACAGCCACAGCCTGAGTCTGCAACAGTACTTGATACAGTGCCGGAGCCTGAAACAGAGACATAGCCTCAAACAGAGCCTGAGCCTGAAACAGAGGCAGAGCCACAGCCAGAGACTGAGTCTGAAACAGTCCTTGATAGAGTGCCAGAGCCAGAGCCCCAGAGAGACCCTGAATCAGAGTCAGAGTGAGACCAAGAGCCAGAGCCAGAGCCAGAGCCAGAGCCAGAGCTTGATACAGGGCCGGAGCGCAAAACATAGCTGCAGCCACAGCCTAGAGCCACAGCCTGAGTCTGCAACAGTACTTGATACAGTTCCGGAGCTGGAGCCGGAGCCAGAGCCAGAGACACAGCCAGAGCCAGAACAAAACCCTAATTCAGAACCAGAGCCTGAAAGAGAGCCAGACCCTGAAATATAGCTGGGTCAGAGGCAGAGGAGGAGCCATCATGAGACCCTGAATCAGAGTCAGAACCAGATCTTCATTCAGAACCACACCCTGAAAGAGAGCCAGAGCCACAGACGGAGCCTAGAGCCACAGCCGAGATCCACAGCCTGAGTCTGAAATAGTGCTTGATAGAGTGCTGGATCCTGAAACAGAGACACTGTCTGAAACTGAGCCTGACGCTTAAACGTAGCCAGCGGCTGAGGGATAGGCAGAGCCTGATACAGTGCTTGATACAGCGTAGGAGCCTGAAGCAGAGACACAGCCAGATCCAGAGACACAGCCAGAGCCAGAACAAAACCCTAATTCAGAACCAGAGCCTGAAAGAGAGCCAGAGCCAGAAACAGAGGCAGAGGCAGATACAGGGCTTGAAACAACCCCCAAGAAGTGCTTCCTCTGCCAACGGCCAGGACATTTTGCCAGGGTCTGCCCTCAAAGAAAGGCATGGTAAGGGATGGTGGGAGCCGCTGGCTGTGAGGAGGAGGGGGAAAATCCCTCGAGGGTCATCTCGGATCGCGGGAAACAATTTACTTCCCGGTTCTGGAGGAAGCTCATGGGCTTGCTACAGGTCGAGGTGGGCTTCCACGGGAATGAGCCCGTTCATGGCCAATTATGGGTGTCACCCCCATATAGTTTGCAAAATACAAACTATACAATAACCTAAAGAAATAGTAAAAGAAAAACAAAGCAAGAAACAATTATGCTAAACTTAAAATAATCCTGGCCCCAACTAAACATTTGTCCAACCCCAGAAAGAAAATAGCAACAACAACAACAACAACAACAAACCACCGTTTGAGGTGCAACTGAGACACAGCCAAAGACAGAGCGAGACCCTGAATCAGTGCCATAACCAAGCCCTCATTCAGAACCAGAGCCTGAAAAAGAGCCACAGCCCGAACCAGAGCAACAGCCACAGCCACAGCCACAGCCTAGAGCCACAGCCTGAGTCTACAACAGTACTTGATACAGTGCCGGAGCTGGAGCTGGAGCCAGAGCCAGAGACACAGCCAGAGCCAGAACAAAACCCTAATTCAGAACCAGAGCCTGAAAGAGAGCCAGACCCTGAAATATAGCTGGGTCAGAGGCAGAGGAAGAGCCATCATGAGACCCTGAATCAGAGTCAGAACCAGATCTTCATTCAGAACCAGACCCTGAAAGAGAGCCAGAGCCACAGAGAGAGCCACAGAAGGAGCCTAGAGCCACAGCCGAGATCCACAGCCACAGCCGAGATCCACAGCCTGAGTCTGCAACAGTACTTGATACATTGCCAGAGCCTGAAACAGAGACACAGCCTCAAACAGAGCCTGAGCCTGAAACAGAGGCAGAGCCACAGCCAGAGCCTGAGTCTGAAACAGTCCTTGATAGAGTGCCAGAGCCAGAGCCAGAGAAAGACCCTGAATCAGAGTCAGAGTGAGACCATGAGCCAGAGCCAGAGCCACAGCCAGAGCCACAGCCTGAGTCTACAACAGTACTTGATACAGTGCCGGAGCTGGAGCTGGAGCCAGAGCCAGAGCCACAGCCAGAGCCAGAACAAAACCCTAATTCAGAACCAGAGCCTGAAAGAGAGCCAGACCCTGAAACATAGCTGGGTCAGAGGAAGAGCCATCATGAGACCCTGAATCAGAGTCAGAACCAGATCTTCATTCAGAACTAGACCCTGAAAGAGAGCCAGAGCCACAGACAGAGCCACAGATGGAGCCTAGAGCCACAGCCGAGATCCACAGCCTGAGTCTGAAATAGTGCTTGATAGAGTGTTGGATCCTGAAACACAGACACTGTCTGAAATTGAGCCTGATGCTTAAACGTAGCCAGGGGCAGAGGGAGAGGCAGAGCCTGATACAGTGCTTGATACAGCCTAGGAGCCTGAAGCAGAGACACAGCCAGAGCCAGAACAAAACCCTAATTCAGAACCAGAGCCTGAAAGAGAGCCAGAGCCAGAGCCAGAAACAGTGCTTGATAGAGTGCCAGAGCCTGAAACAGAGGCAGAGGCAGATACAGGGCTTGATACAGCGTCAGAGCCCGAAACAGAGAAACAGCGTGAAACAGAGACAAAGGCTGAGACACAGGCCGAGCCTGAAATAGAGCTAGAATAAGTGCTAGAGCCAAAGACTGAGACAAAGCCTAATAAAGAGCAGAAGCTTGAGCCTGAGCCTGAGCCTGAAACAGTGCTTGATACAGTGCCAGAGCCTGAAACAGAACCAGAGCCACAGCTACAGCCATAGCGCCACAGCCCGAGTCTGCAACAGTGGTTGATACAGCGCCAGAGCCTGAAACAGTGACACAGCCTGAAACAGAACCTGAGCCTGGTTATTAGCATGGCAATTAAAGAAGAGAGAGGCAGAATGGCTTATTAATAGAGTTAAGTGCGAAGGCAAAATAATAAACAACCCTAAAGAAATAGAGAAACGATTTCTCGAATTCTTTAGAGAAGGAGGAAGGAAATGAAACAACAGAAGAAGTTAACATTTAGAACAGAACTGTCTTCCGAAACTTACTAAAGAACAAAAAGAAGTGTTGAATGCCCCTGTCACATCGTACGAAATTCAAAGAGCAGTTAACGAAGCAAAGATAGGAAAGCCACCAGGGCCAGATGGCCTACCGGCAATATATTATAAAAAATTGAGGACTTACTGTCTGACCCATTAAGAAGTATCTTAAAAGGACTTCCTGGCGTGGTGCGCTCAGCGTCGGGTCAGGGAAAGCGCTCTGCTGCAGTAAGAACACTCCCAATCACGGCTACGGGATAAAAAGGCGGGGAAGCGAGGGCGACGCAAACCCTGAAGAGGTCTGAGAGGAGGTCCCAGACTGAAGAAAACAGATCCAAGCAGCGCATAAAGGGGTTTTCTGCCGTCCCAGCACAAAAAGTGCAGGGAGGTGGAAGAACTTCAGCGCAGAAAAGGTCGCACACCCGACCGTGCGTATTTTTTAAAAAAAACTTGGACTTTTTTTTAAAAAAAATTAAATATTTGAGATGAACTGATAACAACATAGGGTAAAACCACCGGAATCTTAACTGACTTTCAATCCCATCAGGCAAAATGACCAAATTATAGACTATAAACAGAGCATTTTCAAAGTTTAGGAATATATATATTCTTGGTTTGAAATAAAGACATCTAGATCAGAACCAAAAGGAAGAATGACAAATATGGGTTCTAAAAAATACCAAACTACACTGACATCTGGGTCAGGTCTACAAGTGAGAAGACAATCACCAGCTGAAACAGACCCCAATGCTGACATAAAAGACCCTATAATGGGGATGGAAAAGAGCCTAAATGATAAGTTGGACATACTAACTGGCAACATCCAACAAAACTCAAAGCTAATAATAGACCTAACAACACAAATAAGTGACCTCTCACTTAAAAACAAAGAACTGGATAAATCTGTACAAGAACTTAAGAGTAAATCTACCAAACAAGAGGAAATGACGAAGAAATTGCAGATGGAAAATAAGGACATTAAAAAATCACAAGACTCAACGAAGGAAGAAATAAACGACCTAAAGAGAGCCCATGAAGAGCTGCTAGATGATATATCATTGATGGAGATGCGTCAGAAGGAGATGGTCCTTCGCTTCCGAGGCGTCCCACAAACTCATGATGAACAAATTCAAGAGAAACTATCACAGGAGATTGCAAACTGGTTGGGAGTAGAGGTAGAAGAGATGCTATTGGATATTGATAAAATTTTCAGGATCAAATCAGAAAGATCGGACACTTATAAAGGGCCAGGAGATTGCTTAATTTTTTTCAACTCAAGACTTTTAAAGGACAAAATATTACATCAAAAAGGACAAGTGAAGTTAGTAATAGATGATAGGCCTATCAAAATATTTAAGGAAATTCCAAAAAGAATTCTGAAGAAAAGGCAGAATTATAAGACAGTAACAGAAGCACTCAAGAAGAATTCGATTAGATTCCGGTGGGAATTTCCCGAGGGTATCACCTTCACATATAAGGACAGAAGAAAAACTTTTAAATCAGTAGATGAGCTGGGAAAATTCTGGAGGAAGTACAAAAAAGAATTAACTGGAGAGCCAACATTGGAGCGAGAGGAAACAACGCAGACACCACAAGAAGCATAGAGAGACAAGCGCGTATTAAGGGGGGGGGGGGAGAGTGGAAGAAGCAGATTATCAAAATCCTAAAATTTCTGAGTTTTTTCTCTTTTTTCTCTTTTCTTTTTTTTACTTACCCAACGAAACTACTGTAGATAATAAATAAAAATTAATGAATCTAAAAATTATATCTTGGAATGTTAACGGTCTAAATGATAAGAGGAAGAGAAATAAAATAGAACATGTATTGAGGAAAGAACAATGGGATATTATATGCTTGCAGGAGACCCATGTGACTAGAAACCATAGAAGGGTTTTAGAAAATAAGAGATTGGGTCAAGAATTTATATCCTCAGATGTAAAAATGAAAAGGGGAATTGTGATCTATGTGAACCCTAAACTAGACGCAAAAAAAATCTTCAAGGATGATGAGGGTAGAATACTAGGGGTAAAAATAACAAAAGGTAAAGAACATTTAATTATAGTAGGAGTTTATGCACCGAATGGTAACAAAACAGAATTTTTCAGAAAAGTAGAAGCTAATTTACTGGAATTTATAGAAGAGGGAATGATTTTGACGGGAGACCTAAATGGTGTCACATCAATAGAATTGTCACATCAATAGACAGAGAGAGAAAGAAAATCCAAAAAAGGCAGACTCCCAGACACCTTCTTTCAGATGGTAGAAAACTTAAATTTGATTGATACATGGAGATATAAAAACCCAGGAGAAAGACAGTATACACATTTCTCGGAAGTTAAAAAATCAGCCGGCAGAATTGACAGCATATGGGTATCAAATAACTTAACAACTAAAATTAAAAAAGCAGAAATACAGACCAAAATTATTACAGATCACAACCCAGTCACATTAGAATTAAAGGAACACAAGAAAACTAATACAAGATGGAGACTTGATGAAAGATTATTAAATGACGAAAAGATTGTGAAAAAAGCGCAAGAACTATTGAAAGAATTTTTTGAATTAAATAAAGAACAGGATACAGACTTCAGGACAATATGGGATGCAAGTAAAGCTTTCATAAGAGGCTTTTACATACAACAAAGTGCAATAAGGAAAAGAAACAGAGAGCAAAAACTGGAACAAATAAGGAAGGAAATAGGAATAAATGAAAAATTATTAGCAAAACAACCAAAAAATGAATTAATAAACCAAAAACTAAAAATATTACAAACTCAGGCTTCAGCAATATTAAATAGTGAAATTGAGGACAATATTAAATGGATGAAACAAAGGTCGTTCGAATTTGCAAATAAACCCGGAAAGAGGCTAGCCTGGCAACTGAAAAAGAGACAAAAGGAAAAACTGATTGATAAAATAGTGGAAGAGGGGAGAACTTTAGATAACCCTGAGGAAATTAAAAAGTGTTTTACAAAATATTATAACAAGCTATATGAAGCAGGAAATGAGACAGAGGTTGAAATAAGAGAGTATTTATGTGGAAAGGATATACCTAAAATTAAGAAAGAAAAGATTCAAGAGCTAAACTCCCCAATAACCACGACAGAGCTTCATCAAGCGATAATTAAGATGAAACTGGGAAAATCCCCAGGCCCAGATGGTCTTACCGCAATACATTACAAAAAATTAGAGGAACCATTATTATCACCTATGAAGACACTCTTAAATAAAATATTAGAAGACGGGAAGATTCCCAACACCTGGAAACAGGCGCACATAGTAGTAATCCCAAAACAAGGACGAAATAAAGAGTTTATAACCAATTATAGACCAATATCATTACTAAATAATGATTACAAGATCTATGCACAAATATTGGCAACAAGATTAAAGACAGTTTTGCAGGATTGTATAAATAAAGAGCAGGCAGGGTTCTTGCCGGGCAGGAAAATGAGTGACAATATAAGAACAGTGATTGATATGATCAAGTATTTAGACATGAAACCAAGTAAGAAGGTAGCCTTTGTTTTTGTGGACGCGGAAAAGGCGTTTGACAAAGTATCATGGAAATTTCTAAAAATATTATTAGACCAGATGGACATGGGAGACCAAATCACAAGAGGGTTAAAAGCAATTTATGAACAACAAGAAGCAAATATAATAATAAATAATGACACGACTGATTATTTTAAAATACAGAAGGGCACCAGGCAAGGGTGCCCACTTTCACCTTTGTTATTCATTTTGGTTTTGGAAATATTAAATCAAGAAATCAGATTGGATCAAGAAATAAATGGAATATCCCTAGGAGAGAAAATATACAAAATAAGGGCATTTGCAGATGATTTAGTTTTAATGGTGGAAAATCCAAAGAAAAGCATAGCAAAGGCTCTAGAAAAAATGGAAAACTTTGGATGGGTATCAGGTTTTGCCTTGAATAAAGAAAAAACGAAACTAATGGTAAAAAACATGGGAGATCAAGAGAAAAAGGAACTGGTAGAAAAATTTGGATTACAAATTGTAAAAAAAGTGAAATATTCAGGTATACAAATAACAATGAAAAATATAAATTTGTTTGAAGATAATTATAAAAAAATTTGGGAAGTAACAAAAAGAGAAATGGAAACTTGGACAATATTGAAATTAACACTCTGGGGTAGAATTTCGGCTATTAAAATGAATATCTTACCAAAACTTCTGTTCCTTTTTCAAATGATTCCCATAATAGGTAAAGATGATTGTTTTAAAAAATGGAAAATGGACCTAACAAAGTTTATATGGCAAGGCAAAAAGCCACGGATCAAACATAAATTATTAACTGACATAAAAGAGCGGGGAGGTTTTGGACTCCCAGACCTGAAACTATATTACGATGCAGCATGCTTTACTTGGATCAAGGATTGGATCAAATTGGATAACAGTGACATTTTGGATTTGGAGGATGGAACTGTTGGAATCAAGCCTTGTCAGAGGAATGTGCCACTCTTCAGGCACCCGGCTGATTTCCTTGTTGACCTCCCCGTCTGCGACTCCCGGCAGGAAACAGGCGAGGTCTCTAATCGGCGATCCTTCTCAAACGTGAGAAGAACACACCACTCCTTCACTCTCCTCCCTGCTATCCCCCCAGGGAGGGGAAAGAGACAGACAGAAATGTATTTACATGCCTTTATTTCTGTCTTTTGCAGCAGTACAGAGAAACATGTCTGCACTCTCTTAACATCAACAGCAGAGAGAGATTAGACTCCACCCATGTACTTCCAGTACAGGTCAGATGACACACCGAGCTAACATCCGTTGCTCAGTACAGTGAATTGACTGCCCCTTTCTTCCCATGGTAACAGTCACAAACATCAACATCCTGTTTGGCTTTCCAGCCAGCTGCTGAAGCTGCTGCTCGCTGCTGCATTGCTCCTTTTTGGTAACATACTCCCCCAAAAGAATCAATGCGTGCTGCGAGCAAAGCGTGATCCAGAGAAGAAAACAAACAGTTGTTATACATATAACATTCCTCTGTTGTTTCAGTTCCACCCTTGGAACTACCCGCCACTGGTTTCCCCAGTGTACTTCTCTGGTTGTGTGACTTCCAAGGAATGAGTGCATCTGCATTACCTTGGCTAGCAACTCTCTGTTGTGTCTTTGTCTCTGACTTAGACACAGCTTCAACCTGTCCTCGGTTGTTTACAACAGCAACACATGCAACAGCTAAGTTGGCAAACTCTTTTGAATACCTCTTGGGTGGTACACCCTTCGTGACTCTCTCAGACCTACGTATGAGGTGCTGATCTTCTCTGCTCACTGGTTCAGTCTCCGGACTCTTTGGAGAACCAGTACCAATTGTAAACAGTGGTTCGTCCTCCACCTGTGAGGGTCTAGCCATTATGTGAGATTTCCTCTCAATGACTGTGTCAACTGAGCTCTTTGAGCTACTACTGTCATCATCAGTACCACTGTAATCAATAAAATCATCATCATCATCCGAATCATCCCCTGTGGGAAATGTGTGAACAATTACTCTTTCCTGTTCAGGAGCACTCCCTAGAAATTTTGTGAGAATCACCTGACCAGATTCAGACAAAATTACTCTGTAGAGACCCTTTTCATATCCCACAAAAATGCCTCTGGCATTCTTTACCCCACCTGGAGCTTCTGTTCTCACATGAGACCCAAAAACCTTGAAATGGGCAACAGAAGGTTTTCTATGGAACAGTTTCTCAAAAGGAGAACTTCCCAACTCTTTTGAAACCTTTCTCAACCACGTATAAGTATATGACATTAGCGACTCCGCCCAGAACTCATTTGGCAGATGTGAACTAAGTAATTGCGCTCGCATCCCCTTTTGCAATTCTCTGTTCACCCGTACACAGACACCCCTGTTCCACGCTTCCGCTGAAGCAGCAATCTTGTGTCTTATCCCTTTCTTCTGCAGGAACTCCTGAAAATCCTGTAAAAGAAAAATTGGCTTCTCATCTGTGAAAAGACAATCAATGTTAGCATCATGCATATTTTTAACCTTGTCACAAAACTCTCTAAACCTTTCTAAGGCTTCTTGTGGTTTCTCTAACACATAAATCCAGACAAAATTTGAGAAACAATCCACACACACAAGGTAAAATCTTGCATTGCCTCTAGAAGGTGCTAGAGGACCAATCACATCAGCATACACCCGCTGAAATGCCTTATCGACCCTTGTGGTCACCTGCTTGGCGTCCTTCTTGGTCACACCTGCAAGAGAGATCATGTTAGAATCAGAAGAATTACATTTCATGTAATCACTTTGATCAAAAGTCAACAAATACAGTCCATCTTTCTCTCTGGCAGAAAGATACAACTCTCCATCTTTGTAGATCTTGCAGCTCTCAGCATCATAGGACAGTTTTAGTCCGTTCTTAGCGATCTGCGAAACACTCAGCAGATTGAACTTCAACTCTGGAACCAAGTACACATTGTTTATAGTTAAGTTCAGACTCTCAAGATACACAGTCCCAATCCCGGTCGCTTCCAGCTCCTGACCGTTGGCCTGTTGCACAGCGAAGCTTTGCTTCTTAAACGTTGAAAACAGTTCTCTGTGTGGACACATATGGACGGTGGCTCCAGTGTCCAGAACAAAAGAGTTCCCCACTTCTGGTATGGCTTTTAGCGACATCAAAGCCTTTGCAGGCTTCGCCTGAGACTTGGTATGACTTTTGCCTGTCGCGTCAGACTTCGCAGAGCCCCCCTTGGCTCCTCTGTGCTGACGTGGCTTCTTACAGTTCCGCTGAAGATGCCCAGTCTGTCCACAATTGTAACATCGGACAACGCTCAAAGCTACAGCATGCTCTCCAGTAGCTACATCAGTGGGGGAATTAGAACTCCGTTCTTCCCTCCCCCTGTCAGCAACATCCATTGCAGCTTGTACAGGAACAGCAACAGCAACAGTTCCTTCACTCCCCCATCTGGGGTCAAAGCTCTCCTCAGCTTTCGATGAGCTCTTAGGAACTTGACCAGCATCATCTTGGCTCACCCCTTTTGGGGTAGTCATCCATCCAGACCATGATGAATAACTAGGCAGGGGAGATTGATAAGGCAAGCCTCCCCCCTTCTTGGCATCCATTTTGAATCCAAGCCTCATCTCTCACTCTCAAGCAGCTCTTAAGCCTGCTAATATCCAATAGCTGGCTGTTTACACTCTTGGCACCTGGCAGCTCTAACGCTGACTGCTTTGGAAAGTCCCTTCCAAGAGCTCGTGAGATTCTAGCCAAAACATTCCATTGTTTTTCCGCCTCTCTCAGGCCCAGCCTCACAGTCCTCACAGTCCAGCCCCTTTTCAGTAGTTTTCCACTACTAACGGCCGTTGCTTAGCAACAGTGCATTCCTTTCTTTGAACAGGAAACCTTATCAACCACAAGAATTCCTGGAATGCAAGCCTTCTCTCTCGGAGCTGTTTTTTTCCAAACGCAGCTCCCGTGAACCAGAGAATAAATCAATCTGCGTTCACACATTTAGCCCGAAATTCTCATACCTTGGGGCTCCGTCACCTGTCTGTTCAGCTTCTGGCTGCACGCAGACGTTATCTTCTTGCCTTAGGTGCAGAGGATGACAAACGATCCATCAACCTCCTTTTGCAGACTTCCATGGAGCGAAACCATCGGCCCTGCTACCATTTGTTGGAATCAAGCCTTGTCAGAGGAATGTGCCACTCTTCAGGCACCCGGCTGATTTCCTTGTTGACCTCCCCGTCTGCGACTCCCGGCAGGAAACAGGCGAGGTCTCTAATCGGCGATCCTTCTCAAACGTGAGAACACACCACTCCTTCACTCTCCTCCCTGCTATCCCCAGGGAGGGGAAAGAGACAGACAGAAATGTATTTACATGCCTTTATTTCTGTCTTTTGCAGCAGTACAGAGAAACATGTCTGCACTCTCTTAACATCAACAGCAGAGAGAGATTAGACTCCACCCATGTACTTCCAGTACAGGTCAGATGACACACTGAGCTAACATCCGGTGCTCAGTACAGTGAATGGACTGCCCCTGTCTTCCCATGGTAACAGTCACAAACATCAACATCCTGTTTGGCTTTCCAGCCAGCTGCTGAAGCTGCTGCTCGCTGCTGCATTGCTCCTTTTTGGTAACAGGAACAACAGATATGGTTGGCATGCCTATTTAATTTATAACAAAGTGGCAGTCCATAAAGAATTTCTAAGCCACGTAATTAGAAATGCATTATACAAGGTCTGGGTGAGACATAGAAGGTTGTTAGAACCAAAAACCCCATGGTGGGTCTCACCGCTAGAAGTAATATCGGTTAAAAAGAAAAATACTATAGGAAGAATGGCAACTTACCAGCAGCTCCTAAAGGAAGAACAGGGCCAATTAAAACTAAGACCATACGATGAGGTGACCCAATACTGTACCACATGGTTACAATATCACCAAATTGCACAAATATTCAACCAAGATAAAGTAATAGGATTTGAAAAAGAAGAATCAAAATTACAAAAAGTATTATTACAAAACTAAAAAAAATATATATCCAAAATGTATAATTTATTATTAGAATGGGAATTAAAGGATGAAGAAGTAAAAGAAGTTATGATCAAATGGGCATGTGATATAGGATATGTAATTCGGCTGGACCAATGGGAGAAATTATGGAAATATGACATTAAATTCACGGCATGTTATACAATAAGAGAAAATTTTATGAAAATGGTGTACCAATGGTACTTAAGTCCAGTAAAATTGGCTAAAATTCACAAATTAAAATCGAATATCTGTTGGAGATGTAAAAAAGAAATAGGAACAATGTTTCACATGTGGTGGGAATGCCGACCTATTAAACAATTCTGGAATGAAATCTATGAAGAACTCAAAAAGATGTTTAAAATATCTTTTAGTAAAAAACCGGAGGCATTCCTTTTAGGTTTAATTACAAATGATATCCCCGAAAATCAAAGGAAAGTATTCCTTTATGCAACAACAGCTGCCAGGATGCTTATAGCTAAAAACTGGAAAGGCAGAAAAATTCCATCAGTGAAAGATCCGCAAATTAAATTTTGTGAATACATAAATCTGACAAGACTCACAGCTTACATAAGGGGACAATTGGACCAGAAATTATTAAAAGAATGGGGTTGTGCTAAAGAGTATATGAAAAAACATTGTTCTGGAGTTAGTATATTGGTATGTAATGAATGATGCTTTACAGGGTTAAAGAATAAGAAAACCTTCCCCCCGGGACCAGCACAATAGCAACACTAGAAACATTATAAACCTATTAGCGTATTTAGACTTAAGAATAGAAAAGAAGGCAGTCTTAATGGCTATAGATGCAGAAAAAGCTTTCGACAGGGTATCCTGGAAATTTATGAAAGGTCTATTACACCATATGGATTTTGGTGTACAGTATATAAAAGGGACTGAAGCAATATAATCAAAACAAAAAGCTAAAATCATAATGGAAATTTATCACAGGAGTGTGAAATCAGTAAAGGGGTCAGACAAGGTTGCCCACTATCCCCCTTGATTTTCATATTAACATTGGAAGTTTTAGGTAAACAAATTAGGGAAGAAAAAGAAATAAAAGGGATTATGCTGGGAAATAGAAGTTACAAAATGAGGGCATTTGCTGACGATTTAATTATAACTACGGAGCAACCAAAACAGAGTTTAAGAAAGGCGTTGGAAATAATATATGGCTACGGTAAAGTTGCGGGGTTCAAAATGAATTTAAACAAGACAAAACTATTAGTTAAAAATATGTCGCCAGATGAAAAAGCAGAATTAGAACAAATAATATTAAAATTAAAATCTACCCCCAAATCAAGTATTTAGGATTATGGATAACACCAAAGAATATTAACTTATATGAAGATAATTATACCAATTGTTGGAAAGATATCAAAAGACAGTTGGAGACATGGACAAGGTTAAATTTATCATTCCTGGGTCGTATTTCGGTAATTAAAATGATAGTTTTACCGAAGCTACTCTTTCTATTCCAAACGATTCCAATTACAGGAAAGACCAACAGTATCAACAAGTGGCAAAAAGAAATTTCTAAATTTTTGTGGAAGGGTAAAAGACCAAGAGTAAAGCATAAGATATTAATAGATACTGTAGAAAGAGGTGGCTACGGGTTACCGGATTTGAAGCTATATTACGAAGCCTCATGTCTTCTCTGGTTGAAAGATTGGTATTTATTAAAAAATTGGGATATTTTAGATCTAGAAGGTCATGACACCCGTTTTGGGTGGCATGGCTATCTTAATTATGGGAAAATAAAGACGCATAGGAGTTTTTCAAATCATATAATAAGAAATGCTATATATAAGGTATGGGGGAAAATACAAAAGATATTTGGAACAGAAAACCCCAAGATGGAACTCTCCACTAGAAGCAATCGCTGTTAAAAAAAGGAACAACATCAAAGAGAACTGGATAACGTATAACACAATATTAAGGGGGGAGGAGGAGGGTCAACTAATATTGATAGGTTATGAGAAAATAAAAGATCACTTTTCTAGTTGGCTAGATTACTTCCAGGTGAATGAAGTGTTTAGACAGGATAAGCAGATAGGTTTTGAAAAGGAGCCTTCAAGATTTGATAGAGAACTGCTGAATAGTAAAACCAAAATAATCGCAAAAATCTATAGACTTCTTTTAGACTACGAAGTAATGGATGAGGAGGTTAAGGCTTCAATGATAAAGTGGGCCCAAGATGTGGGCCGTCCAATTATGCTAAAAGATGGGGAAAACTGATGGAATGGAAATTTGAAATTTACAGCCAGTTATAATATAAGAGAGAACATGATGAAAATGGCTCGTAGGTGGTACCTCACTCCTTCCAGATGATCAAGAATGTATAAAAATTTGGCGAATGCTTGTTGGAGATGTGGAGGAAATGACGGTGACATGAGCCACATGTTGTGGACATGTGAAAAGATTAAGATTTGGGGTGGGGGGAATATACGATGAATTAAAAAAGATGATGGGGATAACTTTTACGAAAAAAAGGAGGCATTTCTATAAAGTATTTTAGATAAAGAGATCCCAAAAAATCTAAGAGAGGATTATTGTTTTGTGTACATTCCATTGTAAGAATGGAAACAGAGCCAGAGCCACAGCCACAGCTTAAGTCTGAAACAGTCCTTGATAGAGTGCCAGAGCCAGAGCCAGAGCGAGACCCTGAATCAGTGCCATAACCAAGCCCTCATTCAGAACCAGAGCAACAGCCATAGCCACAGCCTGAGTCTGAAACAGCCCTTGATAGAGAGCCAGAATCAGAGAATCAGAATCAGAGTCAGAACCAGGTCTTCGGTAAAGACATGGTCTGGTCTTAGCGCAACTGCTCCTCCCACCCGCGATAACAGAGATTGGGTGTTCCAATACATCCCCCGTAGGGAACCTGCCCCAGCCATTCTGTTGGCTGAGGCCCCCTCCCAGGCAGCCCTGACCCTTTCCCCTTAAAAAGCAAAATACAAATTATACAATAACCTAAAAAAAAATAGTAAAAGAAAAAGAAAGCAAGAAACAATTATGCTAAACTTAAAATAATCCCCGCCCCAACTAAACATTTGTCCCTGTGGAGTTTGGAACAGACAGGGTTAAAACTCCGTGGTGTCCTGTATCTGGGAGGAGCTTGACGAAGAGAAGTGCGTCACAGTCTGTGAGCAGACTTGCTTTCGCTTCTGCCTGAGAGACACAGCTCAGCTCCGAGGCTGCAGGCTGTGTGTGCTTTTGGCACAGAGAAATGCCGGAAAGCTCTGATGGAAAGAGACTGATTTATGGCTTGTAAATAAACGCTACTAGAGATAAGAACCGAACTGTCTCTGGACTTGATTTATCCCTTTTTCTCACACGGACGCAGGACCCGCTGCTACTCTGCTATCCTGCTAGGCCAGCTTCGGAGACACAGAGGCTGCGCAGGGAAGCCTGGCTGGACGCAGGATTTATATTCACACGAACAGGTTATGGAAGTTCCGTGTTTCCTGACAAGTGTGAGAAGGGAGGAAGACTGCCAGCTTTGAGTTGCTGTGATCTCCTGCCAGGAAGGGCAGTGGGAGATGCTGGTGATCGGAGCCAAGAGCCAAGAGAGACGGCTGCTTCGGAGGTCCAGCTTGCTGGCAGAGTTAGTACGCTTTAAGCCCTGGTGGGTGGAAGATGGCTGCTCAGGCACAGCAGGGCCATGAGAGTTTCAATATCCCCCTCGAAAGATTAAATGGGGCCAATTGGGAGGCCTGGTCAAGAAGAGCCAGGGGGTGGTTTGTGGCCACAGGGCTCTGGAGTCCAGTCCAGAAGGAGCCGGCCCCACCCACGCTAGCTACTGCTCTGCTGAAGGAGAGAGAGCAGAGGCAGCTTTGCATGTTGCAAGCATCTCTGGACGCTTTGCTGTTGCCTCATCTGGAGGGCATTAAATTGGCCCAGGCCGCCTGGCAGGCGCTGAGGAGTCTGTGTGAAAGCTCAGCGGGAGCCAGACCAGAAGGGGATGGAAGCCCAGGAGGGGCTGAAGGATGCCCAGAAAGCCCAGTGGGGACTGGCACTATGTTGGGAAGCTGTTGCAATGCTTCAACACGTCTGTGTGATGGACTGTGTACAGGAGAAAGGCTGAGAGCTGAAAAGAGGAAAGCAGTGGCAAGCTGTTCCTCAGGCAACAGTGCACCCAAGAGTGGGGGTGCAGGCCGATCCAAGAGCTCTGAGAAAGCGAAAGTCTCCGAAAGTTGTTTGTGCTTTGCTGCGACCTCCAACAGCGCTGGGAAGCATCCACTTGAAGCCCAGGCTGCCAAGGACACCAGCTGGAGTGGAATGTCAACAAAGCAGTTTCCCAAGGCCGGTTCTCAGCAGCGACGTGGGAAAGCGGCAGGCCAGGAGAAAAACAAAGACAAGGCGTCTTATCACCTCACAGCTGCGACGGCGTCTCTGGGAAAAGGCAAAAGCCTTGGTCGGGGGGAGGCTGTGTCCATGGCAACCGGTGGGGGTGCGAGCAACGCCATGGCAGCTTTGGAAAACAGCCAGAGAGACACTTTATCTCTTATTATCGACTCTGGAGCTTCTCACAGTCTAGTGCCATCTAGAGAGTTCCTGAGGAACTGCAAGACAGTTAAAACTGAACGCTATGTCAAATTAGCAGATGGGTCTCAGAGACCATTGACTGAATCTGGGTTTTTATATTGTTCTTTCTTGGATCATTGGGTGCAGGCTTTTGTGGTCCCAGAGCTTGCACACTCTCTTTTAAGTGTGCCAGCACTAAATGATGATGGGTTCGATGTTCTGTTCTCTAACAATTTGTGCTCCTTTTACAGGGATGGGAAGAAGGTCTACAGTGTTGAGCGAAAAGACAGGCTCTTTCTGGTGCAAATGCCTGTTGAAAATGGGACTGGTGGAAAAATGGGGCTGGTGGAAAATGGGGCTAGTGGAGAGTCCATTGAAGATGCCCATGTGCAGTGTGCAAACGTCCCACCACACAATTATTGTATACACATGTGGCACCGAAATTTTGGGCACGCTGGATGGTCGCTTGTGCGAAAAGCTGCAGAAAACACCATTGGTTGTAGGTTCAAGGCTTGTGACAAATACCTAGATTGTCAAGCCTGTAAGCAGTCGAAGGTCACAACATGCACATATCCCAGGTCAGAGAGGAGAACCAGCAAACACTTTAAACTTGTGCGTGCAGATTTGTCAGGTCCCATGCCAACACCTTCTTTAGCTGGGTCAAAATGGATTCTGGTTCTGATTGACGATTTTTCAAAATTTTCTTGGGTTTTTGCGCTTAAATGTAAGTCAGAAGCAGCTGCGCTGATCAGGGATTGGATCACAGCGATAGAGCTGCAGTTCACTACCAGGGTGATTTCCTTTCAATCTGATCGGGGGGGGGGGGAGTTCACAGGTTCTGCGCTGCAATCGTTTTTCAGGCAGAAGGGCATCAGTCATCGACTGACGACCCCCCACTCTCCGCAACAGAATGGGGTTGCAGAGAGAAAGTTTCTCACACTACAGGAATCTGCAAACGCTATGCTGGCAGACTCGGGTTTACCACAGCGCTTTTGGGCTGAGAGTTATAAGACAGCATGTTTTTTGCAAAACGGGGTGTACAATTCCAGTGTAGGCAACACACCGTATTTCTTGTTGCATCAGAAGAAGCCGAAAGTACACAACTTTCATGTCTTTGGTTCTCAGGCTTGGGTTCTCATTCCAAAGGCCATGCGCAGAAAGGGTGAGCCAAGGTCCAGGAAGATGATCTTTGTAGGCTATGAGCCGGGTTCAAAGGCGTGGCATTTTGCATACCCTACTGGCAACCAGTCTAAGCTGCTTATTAGTGGCAGTGCTGAGTTTTGTGAGCAGAGTGGGTGGAAACGTCTTCATGGGAACCCGGATGTTCTGTTAGACTCAGGTGAGGAAGAGGAGGAGGACGAGGCTGAACCTGTTGCTGAGATGCACGGTCCACAGCCACAGAGTCCAGAGCAGGGATCTCCAAGGGGGAGGCTCCGTATCGCTCCAAAAGGGAGTCCCAGGACCCCTCCACAGGTTTCTGTCAAGTCTGAGCTAAGGAGTGAACCATCCTCGCCAGCAGAACCAGCTGTACGCCCGAAACGGCGCAGCAAGTCAGAGGGGGATGTTTCAGACACAGAGGATAGTAGGGCTGATCCAGGTGAATCAGGCGCAGTTCCAGAATTCACGCTGAGGAGGTCAGCAAGATCAACCAAGGGAAAGCCACCTGAAAGGTATGAAGCCACTAGTGTCTGGGTTGGTGTGGCTAGATGTGAACCTGAATCCTTTGAGGATGTTCAAAAGTTGCCTCAGGAAGAAGCCAGCAAATGGCGTGAGGCGATGCAGAAGGAGATGAACTCAATGGAGTCTCTTGGTGTGTTCTCACTCACTCAGCTGCCGGCTAACCAGAGAGCTGTTAGTTGCAGGTGGGTTTACCGTTTGAAACCCACAGAAGCGGGAGAACCACAGTATAAAGTGAGATTAGTGGCCCGAGGATTCACACAGAAAAAGGGTGTCCACTTCACGGAGGTGTATTCGCCAACGTCACGAGCGGAGACTCTAAGAACGCTTTTGGCGATAGCAGCACAGAGAGGTTGGAAGGTGAACCATTTTGATGTAGATGTCGCCTACCTGAACTCAGATCTCAAGGAGGAGTTGTACATGCTTCCTCCTCCAGGGTTTGAAGTCAGTGAGCCAGGCATCGTGTGGCGGTTGCACAAATCCATCTATGGATTACGCCAATCTGCCAGGAATTGGAATATGTGCCTACATGAAGCCTTAGAAGAGCTAGGTTTTAAGAGATCTCTTGCAGACAGTTGTCTTTACATTAGAGGTTCAGGCGTAAAACAGCAAGTGGTGCAGGTGTTTGTTGATGATATCTTAGTCATGACACAGACAGGTGAACAGGTGGAGAAGTTTGCTAAAGAGCTTGGAAAGCGGTTCAAGCTAAAGCAGCTTGGAGATGTCAAGTCCTATTTAGGCGTGCAGATCACAAAAGCAAGTGATGGAAGCTTCTTGCTTTGCCAGAAAGGTAAGATTGAACAGTTGCTTGAGAAGTTCAGAATGTCTGATTGTGCAGGTGCCAGATCACCCATGGAGACTGGATACGTGAAGGAGTGTCAGCAAGTAGAACGCGTGGTGTTCGAAAATACTGAACTCTTTCAGTCAGCTCTGGGTAGTCTGTTGTATCTGTCACAGTGGAGCAGGCCAGACATTGCATTTGCTGTCAATCTGCTCAGTAGAGAGGCTTCAAGTCCTAGTGTGCAGGTCTGGAACGGTATAAAGCGGGTGCTGCATTACCTGCAAGATACCAAAGATTTTTGTCTTAGGTTGCCAGCCCAAGGAGAAGTCAAACTGACTTGCTTTGTGGACGCAGATTAGGGTAACTCTGAGGACTGCAGATCAGTGTCAGGCCTAGTGGTGAAGTTTGGGGACTCAGTGATTGGGTGGAGGTCCCGGAAGCAAAATCTCATAGCGCTTTTGTCTACTGAAGCTGAGTTCAGTGCGCTATCAGATGCTTGCAGAGAGCTGGAGTTCTATGTGTGTTTGGTCGAGGAAATCTGTGGAGAGAATTGTCTGCCCGTTGTGGTGCATGAAGACAATCAACCGTGCCTTAAATTGGCTGAGACGGGGCAATTAAAGGTGAGGACCAAACATTTGGACATACGTTTTCAAAATGTGTGTCAGAGCGTTCGTGAGGGGCTAGTTGCTCTGAAATACTGTCCCTCAACAAAGAACCTCGCTGATGGTTTCACAAAACCATTAACCTTCCAGAAGCACGAGGAGTTCTGTGAGGGTCTGTGTATGGGGAAAGCATTGTTGGCTATTGTCCCCAGATGCAATACAAGAGGGGGTGTGGAGTTTGGAACAGACAGGGTTAAAACTCCGTGGTGTCTTGTATCTGGGAGGAGCTTGACGCAGAGAAGTGCGTCACAGTCTGTGAGCAGACTTGTTTTCGCTTCTGCCTGAGAGACACAGCTCAGCTCCAAGGCTGCAGGCTGTGTGTGCTTTTGGCACAGAGAAATGCCGGAAAGCTCTGATGGAAAGAGACTGATTTATGGCTTGTAAATAAACGCTACTAGAGATAAGAACCGAACTGTCTCTGGACTTGATTTATCCCTTTTTCTCACACGGACGCAGGACCGCTGCTACTCTGCTATCCTGCTAGGCCAGCTTCGGAGACACAGAGGCTGCGCAGGGAAGCCTGGCTGGATGCAGGATTTATATTCACTGTACTTGATACAGTGCCGGAGCTGGAGAATCAACAGTCTCTGATTCTGCAACAGGGCCTTCATCTTAATAGACCAAGATGCATAATTGTCATTGGTCAGGAGGGGTGGAGAAGGCAAGCCTCCGCCCTTCTTAGCATCCATTTTTGAGTCCTTGCATTAACTCTCAAACACAAGCCTCTAAAATCCAAAAGCTTGTTTGTTTGCACTATTGTGCACCTGGCAGCTCTTAACGCTAGCTGCTTTGGAAAGTCCCTTTCCAAAGGGACTTCATGAGAGCCTAGTCACAACAAACTTTGTTTTTGCCTCTCTGAGGCATAGCCTGACTGTCCAGCCCTCTCGAGTAACTTTCCACTTGACTGGCGGGCGTTGCTTAGCAACAGTGCATTCCTTCCCTTGTACAGGAAACCACAAGAATCTCTGGAATGCAAGCCTCTTCCCACTCGGAGCTGTTTTTCCCAAACGCTGCTCCCCGTGAAGCAGAGAATAACTCAATCTGTGTTCACTCTTTTAAGCCCGAAAATCTCATACCTTGGGCTCCGTGGCTTTGGCTGTCAGCTTCTTCTGGTCAGCTTCTGGCTGCAGAGGATCAGCTTTCTCACCTCAGGCTTCCATGGAGGGATGAAAACAGCAGCTCTGCTACTCTTTTTGCAGACTTCCATGGATCGAGGAAACCAGCAACCGGCATCTGCTACCACTGTTGGAATTCTGCCTGGGTCAGAGGAATGTGCCACAACGTAGGCACCGGCAGATATTCCTTGTCGACCTCCCCGCTGCGCCACTCTGCTGATAAGCAGGCGAGGTCTCGGCGATTCATCTCAGATGTGTGAGAGGAACACACCGTTCTTCCTCTCTCCCCTTTGGTGTCCCCCAGGGAGGGGAAAGATTCAGACAGAAATCTATTTACATCCTTTATTTCTGTCTCTTTACATCAGTACAGAGAAACATGTCTGCACTCCACAGCAGTAAGAATAAACTCCACCCATGCACTTCCAGTACGGGTCATCTGACACACACACTGAGCTAACATCCGGTGCTCAGTACAGAATGGACTGCCCCTTTGTTCCCATGGCAACAGTCACAAACATCCTGTTTGGCTTTCCAGCCACAAGCAGCTGACTGAGCTGCTAGAGCCTTTGCTTGCTGCAGCTTTGGTGCTTTATGGTAACACACAGGACCTCCGCTTGGCACGCCTACGCTGCGCAGAAAGCTTCCGCGCAGAGACTAGGCGGACTTGGAGTCAAGGAATTTTTATGTTGGAAGAAATTCAGGAAACGCCCACTGACGGATTCTGCCAGTGACTGAGACAGTCGAGTTGTAAGGGCTGTCAAGCCAGGGAAAGGTTTAGCCATACAACCAGCTTGGAGCAGTTTGTGGCTTACGCACAAGCAACCCCAATTCCCATTACAATAAGGTATGGGGAAAATACAAAAGATATTTGGAACAGAAAACCCCAAGATGGAACTCTCCACTAGAAGTAATCGCTGTTAAAAAAAGGAACAACATCAAAGAGAACTGGATAACGTATAACACAATATTAAGGGGGGAGGAGGAGGGCCAACTAATATTGATAAGTTATGAGAAAATAAAAGATCACTTTTCTAGTTGGCTAGATTACGTCCAGGTGAATGAAGTTGTCAGGGGCTCAGGAGCAGAGGCATAGGAGAGGGAGGAAATGGAGAGCGAAGGGGAGGAATCCGAAGGGAACGTAAGCGATGACAGTGGTCCGAGGTCTCTGAGTCTTTCCAGCGAATCGGAAGACTCACAGAAAGGGGCTCCCATGGTCAGAGCAAGGGGGTTGCCTAGGGGAACACCCCAGGAAGAAGGGACCAGAGGGGACTCAGAGAGCAGCAGTTGGAAATCAGGACCAGCTTCCCCACCAGAGAGCAGTAGGGGGGAGGAGTCCCAGGTATCGGGATCAGGCTGCTCACCGCCAGCGGGAGGAGATGAGTCAGGATTGGACACGCCTTCATCCGAGAGAGAGGAAACGGTTGAGAGGAAGGTTGGAAACTGGGCGCGCGCGCCAAGTTCAAATGTACAGGCGAGCGGCACAGTGGGTAGCCCGGGTAGGGAGCCAGGTCCTAAAGCCCGCCAAAAGGAGGGACAGGAGTCCGGGGGATCAGCGTCAGAAGAGTCCAGGAAGGAGGAGACACAGGGGGGCAGAAGGACCCAGAGGAGAAAGGAGAGACGGAAAAGGTGGAGTAAAGCGAGAGTCTTAAACTGGTGTACAGGGGGTGGAGACTCAGACGGGGCTTCGCCAGCGTCTAATGGCGGTCCTTGCCTTGAGCTCCGAGGCAGGACTGCTCCGTAAGTTCGGGTCTGACCCGCTACGGCGAGCGGGGGACCCCTAAAATCACAGGCGCTGAAGCCTGTGAACAAGGAGATTCGGTGGGCACCTTTGCGCCCCCCGGTATCGCGAAGGAGCCTTTTTAAAGGCTTCGGAACGGCACCGGGTGTGAGCGCGGTGCTGAGGATCGCAACCCAGCTTACGGAGTGAAGCCGCGTCGCCATTGACGGAGAGCGCCGATTCCTTCCTGAAACAACTGATTGGCAACAATACCCGTGAGTAAGATCTACAAAGTAAAGTGAACGGGACTTTTAAAGTTTTCTAAGAAAATTCGGCTGAAAACGGAGAGGCAAAATTAAGGAAGTCAGCCCTCCGGAACTGCATGATTGTTCAAGCAAGGGGAAAACCAAGCTATTCTTAAAGGAAATATCTCTTTTAAAACTCAATCGAACTTTTGACATTGAAGATTTCTCCCCCCCCCCATAGGCAGGAAAAGGGGGGGGGGAAGAGGAAAGAAAAATAACTTAATCTGCCAGAGGGAAAGGGACTAGAATTGAAGCTCTCCGCTGCCGAAACCTCTGCTCAGGCTGCCGGAGAGATTAGCGCCTGGAAGTGAACTGTCAGAAAAGTTGCTGGATATAAAGGTTAGACTTAATGGATACAATTTAACGGACTTTGGGTGGAATTTACAGTATTTTGGATTGTAACAAACAGGGCTTTGGCTGGACTTTGATCTATGGAACTTTGCATTGGTTACTTTTTCCCTGTTTTTTGGATGGTTACTGCTGTTGCCAATGTTTGGATACAATTTCACCCTCTAGAGGACTAAAAGAGAGAGACAGTTGCATTGTGCTAGAAACAGAGAAGTGGGATTTTCCACTTGCAATTCTCCTGTGTGAACGACCTTGAGTTATGAGTACTCCACTGGAGGAAATAGCAACAAGAAGCAAAACAAAACAGGCTCAAAAGCAGACTCAAAGAAGAGGCTCCACAGGAGCTGCAGCTGCACAGGAAAAAGGAACAACAGCATCAATGGATTCTATGACACAAGCACTGCTCAGAATAAATAAATCTTTAGAAGCATTAACTAAGCAGTCCACAGAGAACTCCAAGAAATTGACAGATAACTCTAAGAAGTTGACAGAGTTAACAACAAGACTAGACCTGAACACAACAGCAATAGCAAGTAACACAGATTCTATAAATCGCCTTGTGCAAGAAAGCACAGAAACGAGGAAAATAGCCGAGAGCGCAAGGTGCACGGCTGAGGACACTAAGGGAAAATTTGTACCCATTGCAAAGAAAGTCCACGAACATGACGCAGCTTTGGCCTTTATGGAACTAGAGAGGAAAAATAAAAATCTGAAACTGAGATCTGTACCAGAGGAGGAAGAAGGCAACCTGGGAGAATTTCTTACAGACAAGTTTCAAGAATTTTGGACTGATGAATTAGAAGGGGAAGAAGACGAATTTGTAATCACTTCGGCCTTCAGGATTGGCAGAAAACAAGGCAAGAAACCAAGGGACTGTTTAATTAGTTTAAGATCCAAGGAAGAAAGGGATAAAATACTGAATCTACATTACCAGAAGGCTTTGATTGTAAAGAATTCCCAGATACAGATCTTCAAGGATGTTCCTAAGTACTTTCTAGAGGTGAGGTCCCAATTTAAGACTCTAACGGATTTGCTGAAAAAACACGAGATCCCATTTAGGTGGGAATACCCTCAAGGATTGTCTTTCAACTTTAAAGGGAAAAAAATCAAGATCAAAACAACCCAAGAAAAAGATCAGTTTTTGGAGAGAAATTTTGAGGACTTCGAAAAAGGAACTGCAAGTGAGAGAGAAATAACGGATGTAGCAAATCTTCCATTTGGATTACCCCCAGTACCTACAGACGAGGAACAAGAACTTGGAGCAGTCGGTGGGAAAGCAGCCCAATAACAAAAATGTCTCTGCAACTTGTGAGCTGGAACTGTAATGGTTTGAACCACCCTCAAAAAAGAAGACAGGTGTTTCATATTTTAAAAAAAGAAAATTTGGATATAATATGTCTGCAAGAAACCCACATTGCCAGGATAAACAGGAAACTTTTGATAAATAAAAGATTAGGATCGGAATTCATCTCTTCAGACAAAGTGAAGAAAAGAGGTGTGGTGATCTATGTTAAAGAAAAATTGGAACCTAAACTGATTTTCAAAGATGAACAAGGAAGATTCCTGGCAGTGGAAATTCAAATGTATGGAGAAAGAATTTTGATTGTAGGAGTTTATGCATCTAATGAGGGGAAGGCCGAGTTTTTTAAGAAGTTGCATGAGACTTTAATGGACTTCATGGACTTAAAAATAATATTGATGGGCGACTTGAATGGAGTAGTCTCCACAAATATGGATAAAGCACAAAGGCAAACAATATCAAACAATGGGAGACTGCCGAAGACCTTTTTTGAACTGACCGACACCATGGACTTGATTGATATCTGGAGAACAAGGAACCCTCTGGAAAGAGAGGGGACCTTCTTCTCTGAAGCAAATATGACATGGACTAGGATTGACCAAATATGGATCTCTAGCAATCTGGCACCAAGGGTTAAGAAAATAGAAATCTGCCCGAAAACCTGTTCAGATCACAATGCAGTAAAGATGGAAATGAAACTGACCACTGCTGGAACCTTCAGATGGAGAATGAATGACACCCTGTTTAAAGATGAAATAATTTATAAAAAGGCCCAAAAGACATTGAAAGACTATTTCGAGATAAATTTAAGATCAGATGTCGAAAGAAGAACAATATGGGACGCAAGCAAGGCCGTGATGCGAGGCTTCCTGATTCAGCAAAACTCCATAAAGAGGAAACAACAGAATGCGAAGAAAGAGAAAATTTGGAAACAAATAAAGGAAGGAGAAAAGAAACTGAGGTCTAAACCTAAATCCCAAGAGATTCTAAGGGAAATAAAGTATTACCAGACTCAATATATGGAATTGGTGAATGAAGAGATAGAATGGAAAATAAAACAAATGAGGCAAAAAACTTTTGAATCAGCAGATAAATGTGGGAAGCTCCTGTCATGGCAATTGAAAAAGAGACAAAAGCTGAACACGGTGACATCACTTGAAGTAGAAGGTAAATTTATAAATAAGCCAAATGAGATTAGTAATTGTTTTCAAAGCTTTTTCAAGAAGTTATATGCTCAAGGGCCAAAGAAGGAACAAGAAATTGAAGATTTTATTTAAAAATATGGTCTATCAAAGATCTCGGAAAAGAACAGGAGGATCTTAAATGAGAGAATTACAGACCAAGAATTAGAGGGTGCCATTCAAAACATGCAATTGGGGAAATCACCAGGACCAGACGGGCTGACTGCAAGATATTATAAAGCATTGAAGGAATGGCTGATACAACCACTGAAAGAAGTTTGCAACCAAATCTTGGAGGGGAAAAAGGCTCCCGAGTCGTGGAAAGAAGCATTCATCTCACTTATACCGAAGACAGAAACTGAGAAACATCAAGTTAAGAACTACCGCCCTATATCACTTTTAAATGTGGATTATAAAATTTTTGCAGACATTTTAGCAAAAAGATTCAAAAAAGTGTTGCAAGAGGAGATTCACAGAGATCAAACAGGCTTTCTCCCAGGGAGACATATGTCAGATAACGTGAGGAACATTATAGACATTTTGGAATTGTTGGAGACTGACATAAACAGAAAAGCAGTCTTGATTTTTGTGGATGCGGAGAAAGCCTTTGACAATATTTGTTGGAGTTTTATGAAGAGGAATCTCCAAGGGATGGGGGTAGGCCAAAACTTTGAAAACGGTATAGGTGCTATATATTCTGAACAAAAAGCTAAATTAATTGTGAATGGTATGGTTATGGACGAAATTCCAATAGAAAAAGGGACACGACAGGGATGCCCAATGTCCCCTCTATTGTTTATATCAGCCCTGGAGGTACTGTTGAACATGGTAAGAAGGGACCAGCAGGTAGAAGGAATACGATTGGGAACTAAGCACTATAAGCTGAGGGCATTTGCAGACGATTTAGTCTTGACTTTGCAAAGACCCGAAGCCAGCACAAAAAGAGTTTTAGAACTTATTGAAGAATTTGGTCAAGTGGCAGGTTTTAAATTGAATAAGCAAAAAACAAAGGTGCTGGGGAAAAATCTGACGTTGGGGGAAAAAGAGAACTTTCAAAGGGAAACTGGTTTGGAAATAACAAAAAAAGTTAAATACCTGGGGGTGAATTTAACATCTAAAAATGTGAATTTATTTAAAGATAATTATGAGAAATGTTGGTTGGAAGTGAAGAAAGATCTTGACATATGGACTAGGTTGAGACTTTCCTTGTTAGGCCGAATGGCTGTTATTAAGATGAATGTGTTGCCGAGACTGTTGTTTTTGTTTCAGACATTGCAAATTTTGGATAAGATGGACTGTTTCAAGAAGTGGCAGAAAGACATATCTAATTTCGTCTGGCAGGGCAAAAAGCCCAGAATTAAGTTTAAAATTTTAACTGATGCAAAGGAAAGAGGGGACTTCGCCCTGCCGGACTTAAGACTTTACTATGAAGCAGCAGCTTTTTGCTGGCTGAAACAGTGGCTACTTCTTGAGAATACAGACATCTTAGATTTAGAAGGGTATGATAACAACTTCGGCTGGCATGCATATTTATGGTATGACAAGGTAAAGGTGCATAGAGGTTTTAAAAACCATATCGTTAGGAAAGCACTGTTCAACGTATGGAATCGTTATAAAGACTTGTTGGAGAATAAAACCCCCATGTGGTTGTCACCCCTGGAAGCCAAGGCGGTAAAAAAACTTAATATGGATTCAGATTGGCCAAAATATGGTGAAATTATAGAATATGATGGTGAAAAGATTAAATTACAGAGTATGGAGAAATTAAAACCCAAGGTTCGAGACTGGTTACATTACCAGCAGATCAATGAAACGTTCAAGCAAGACAGGAAAGTAGGATTTCAGAAGGAGAGGTCAAAGTTAGAAACAGAATTATTGGAACCCAATACTAAGAATCTGTCTAGAATGTATAGTTTGCTGCTGAAATGGAATACACAGGATGAAACAGTAAAATCAGCAATGATTAAATGGGCACAAGACATTGGTCATGACATCATGTTTGCAGACTGGGAATGGTTATGGACCACAGGTATTAAATTCACGGCGTGTAGTGCCTTAAAGGAGAACATAATGAAAATGATCTATAGGTGGTACATGACCCCAACCAGACTAGCAAAGATTTATCATTTGCCCAATAATAATTGCTGGAAATGCAATGAATGTGAAGGAACTTTTTATCACCTTTGGTGGACCTGCCCGAAGATTAAGGCCTACTGGGAGATGATCTATAATGAAATTAAGAAAATTCTTAAGCGGACATTTGCTAAGAAACCGGAGGCTTTTCTCTTGGGCATGGTCGGCCAAACGATATTAAGGGAAGATAGAACATTCTTCATGTATGCAACCACGGCGGCAAGAATTCCATTGGCAAAGTATTGGAAGACTCAAGAAATACCTACTCTGGAAGAATGGCAAACCAAGGTGACAGAATTTATGGGATTGGCAGAGATGACCGGCAGAATCCGTGACCAGAGGAGAGAGACGGTGGAAGAGGACTGGAGAAAGTTTAAAATATATCTTAAGAACAACTGTAAAATTTTGGAATGTTAAAATGTCAAAGGGTATGAAATACAGAATTATAGCTGCTAAATTTGAAATATGAGAAAATCTAAGGGAAAATAGCTTTGAATCTGAATGAAGGATTGTTAAAAAATGATATTTTAAAACTAAGGATGCAGTGAAGGGGAGGTTTGGGGAAGTCACATTATGTGTTAGTTTGTCTTGTTTAGTTGTTTTTGTCTTGTGTGTTTTGTTATGTTTGTGAAAACTAATAAAAAATATTTTTTTAAAAAAAAACAATTCCCATTACAATAAGGTATGGGGAAAATACAAAAGATATTTGGAACAGAAAACCCCAAGATGGAACTCTCCACTAGAAGCAATCGCTGTTAAAAAAAGGAACAACATCAAAGAGAACTGGATAACGTATAACACAATATTAAGGGGGGAGGAGGAGGGTCAACTAATATTGATAAGTTATGAGAAAATAAAAGATCACTTTTCTAGTTGGCTAGATTACGTCCAGGTGAATGAAGTTGTCAGGGGCTCAGGAGCAGAGGCATAGGAGAGGGAGGAAATGGAGAGCGAAGGGGAGGAATCCGAAGGGAACGTAAGCGATGACAGTGGTCCGAGGTCTCTGAGTCTTTCCAGCGAATCGGAAGACTCACAGAAAGGGGCTCCCATGGTCAGAGCAAGGGGGTTGCCTAGGGGAACACCCCAGGAAGAAGGGACCAGAGGGGACTCAGAGAGCAGCAGTTGGAAATCAGGACCAGCTTCCCCACCAGAGAGCAGTAGGGGGGAGGAGTCCCAGGTATCGGGATCAGGCTGCTCACCGCCAGCGGGAGGAGATGAGTCAGGATTGGACACGCCTTCATCCGAGAGAGAGGAAACGGTTGAGAGGAAGGTTGGAAACTGGGCGCGCGCGCCAAGTTCAAATGTACAGGCGAGCGGCACAGTGGGTAGCCCGGGTAGGGAGCCAGGTCCTAAAGCCCGCCAAAAGGAGGGACAGGAGTCCGGGGGATCAGCGTCAGAAGAGTCCAGGAAGGAGGAGACACAGGGGGGCAGAAGGACCCAGAGGAGAAAGGAGAGACGGAAAAGGTGGAGTAAAGCGAGAGTCTTAAACTGGTGTACAGGGGGTGGAGACTCAGACGGGGCTTCGCCGATCTAGCGTCTAGACGTAGGGCTGCACGCTGCGGCTTGTAAATGGAAACTGAATCTCAATAAAGACTTTTGTACATTACTACCGGCTAGCGTTGGTCCTCTGTGAGCTGGGACCTGGAGGCAGCTCTGACAGTAAGCCCCGTCTCTGGTTGTCACCAAGAACCTCGCAAGTGAGTGGACGCAGCGAGGGGCGAAGATTGGTGCTTTGCGAGCTCACAAAAGCAAGGAAAGATGACTACCGAACAGCAAATGGCTGACCTGCAAAATGCAGTGACGCGACTCAACCAGGAGATTCTCGCATCTAGGAAGAGAGAAGACGAAGCAGCTGCTGCCTGCAGAGATCTACAAGCCAGGTTGGACGCGTTTACTAAGCAGGAGCACCCCCCCCCAAAACCGGAGGGGATTGGGTTGGGGAGGAGAGGAGCCAGCCTTGTGTCTCATTTTGATGGGAATTTGCAGCAGTACCCTAACTTCCGAGCAGACGTGATGTTTGCGCTGCAATTGCTGGATAAAGACTTTAGAGATGAGCAGGAGAGAGTGGGATTTATATTATCTCATTTGCATGGAGAAGCTAAAGCGTGGCTGCGCAACCTGTGGAGAGATAAGGATCCGGCGCTCCAAAGTGCGAATGCCTTCATTAAAGCGATGGATTCGTGTTTTTTATCAACAATAGACATTGATATCGCCAGAAAAGAGATTCATGGACTGAAACAAGGGAGAGCCACTGTGAGGCAGTATCATTCCCGCTTTTTTGCATTGGTGAATGCTCTGGGATGGGAGAAAGATTCAGATGCAGTCAGAGAACTTTTCTGGGAAGGGCTGAATGGAGCTGTGAAAGACGAAATCGCAAGGGGGGAGAGACCACAAAGCACTCAGGAAGTTGTGCAGAGGGCACTGAC
>NW_028112858.1:40000-43578 GCF_964234715.1 Podarcis melisellensis
TAGGGTTAGGATGAATGAACACCGCAAGAACATTCCAAGAATAGGGTTAGGGTTAGGGTTAGGGTTAGGGTTAGGGTTAGGGTTAGGGTTAGGGTTAGGATGAATGAACACCACAAGAACAATCCAAGAATAGGGTTAGGGTTAGGGTTAGGGTTAGGGTTAGGGTTAGGGTTAGGGTTAGGGTTAGGGTTAGGGTTAGGGTGAATGAACACCGCAAGAACAATCCAAAATTAGGGTTAGGGTTAGGATTAGGGTTAGGATTAGGGTTAGGGTTAGGGTTAGGGTTAGGATGAATGAACACTGCAAGAACAATCCAAGATTAGGGTTAGGGTTAGGGTTAGGGTTAGGGTTAGGGTTAGGGTTAGGGTTAGCGTTAGGGTTAGGGTGAATGAACACCGCAAGAACAATCCAAGAATAGGGTTAGGGTTAGGGTTAGGGTTAGGGTTAGGGTTAGGGTTAGGGTTAGGGTTAGGGTTAGGGTTAGGGTTAGGATTAGGGTTAGGGTTAGGGTTAGGGTAAGGGTTAGGGTTAGGGTTAGGGTGAATGAACACCGCAAGAACATTCCAAGAATAGGGTTAGGGTTAGGGTTAGGGTTAGGGTTAGGGTTAGGATGAATGAACACCACAAGAACAATCCAAGAATAGGGTTAGGGTTAGGGTTAGGGTTAGGGTTAGGGTTAGGGTTAGGGTTAGGGTTAGGGTTAGGGTTAGGATGAATGAACACCGCAAGAACAATCCAAGATAAGGGTTAGGGTTAGGGTTAGGGTTAGGGTTAGGGTTAGGGTTAGGGTTAGGGTTAGGGTTAGGGTGAATGAACACCGCAAGAACAATCCAAGATTAGGGTTAGGGTTAGGGTTAGGGTTAGGGTTAGGGTTAGGGTTAGGGTTAGGGTTAGGGTTAGGGTTAGGGTTAGGGTTAGGGTTAGGGTTAGAGTTAGGATGAATGAACACCACAAGAACAATCCAAGATTAGGGTTAGGGTTAGGGTTAGGGTTAGGGTTAGGGTTAGGGTTAGGGTTAGGGTTAGGGTGAATGAACACCGCAAGAACAATCCAAGAATAGGGTTAGGGTTAGGGTTAGGGTTAGGGTTAGGGTTAGGGTTAGGGTTAGGGTTAGGGTTAGGGTTAGGATGAATGAACACCACAAGAACAATCCAAGATTAGGGTTAGGGTTAGGGTTAGGGTTAGGGTTAGGGTTAGGGTTAGGGTTAGGGTTAGGGTTAGGGTTAGGTTAGGTTAGGGTTAGGGTTAGGGTTAGGGTTAGGGTTAGGGTTAGGGTTAGGGTTAGGCTTAGAGTTAGGGTTAGGGTTAGGGTTAGGGTTAGGTTTAGGATGAATGAACACCGCAAGAACAATTCAAGATTAGGGTTAGGGTTAGGGTTAGGGTTAGGGTTAGGATGAATGAACACTACAAGAACAATCCAAGATTAGGGTTAGGGTTAGGGTTAGGGTTAGGGTTAGGGTTAGGGTTAGGGTTAGGGTTAGGGTGAATGAACACCGCAAGAACAATCCAAGATTAGGGTTAGGGTTAGGATTAGGATTAGGGTTAGGGTTAGGGTTAGGGTTAGGGTTAGGGTTAGGGTTAGGGTTAGGATGAATGAACACCGCAAGAACAATCCAAGATTAGGGTTAGGGTTAGGGTTAGGGTTAGGATTAGGGTTAGGGTTAGGGTTAGGGTTAGGGTTAGGGTTAGGGTTAGGGTTAGGGTGAATGAACACCGCAAGAACAATCCAAGAATAGGGTTAGGGTTAGGGTTAGGGTTAGGGTTAGGGTTAGGGTTAGGGTTAGGATTAGGATTAGGATTAGGGTTAGGGTTAGGGTTAGGGTAAGGGTTAGGGTTAGGGTTAGGGTGAATGAACACCGCAAGAACATTCCAAGAATAGGGTTAGGGTTAGGGTTAGGGTTAGGGTTAGGGTTAGGGTTAGGGTTAGGGTTAGGGTTAGGGTTAGGATGAATGAACACCACAAGAACAATCCAAGAATAGGGTTAGGGTTAGGGTTAGGGTTAGGGTTAGGGTTTGTGTTAGGGTTAGGGTTAGGGTTAGGGTTAGGATGAATGAACACCGCAAGAACAATCCAAGATAAGGGTTAGGGTTAGGGTTAGGGTTAGGGTTAGGGTTGGGGTTAGGGTTAGGGTTAGGGTTAGGGTTAGGGTTAGGGTTAGGGTTAGGGTTAGGGTTAGGATGAATGAACACCGCAAGAACAATCCAAGATAAGGGTTAGGGTTAGGGTTAGGGTTAGGGTTAGGGTTAGGGTTAGGGTTAGGGTTAGGGTTAGGGTTAGGGTTAGGGTTAGGATTAGGGTTAGGGTTAGGATGAATGAACACCGCAAGAACAATCCAAGATTAGGGTTAGGTTTAGGTTTAGGTTTAGGGTTAGGGTTAGGGTTAGGGTTAGGGTTAGGGTTAGGGTTAGGATGAATGAACACTACAAGAACAATGCAAGATTAGGGTTAGGGTTAGGGTTAGGGTTAGGGTTAGGGTTAGGGTTAGGGTTAGGGTTAGGGTTAGGTTAGGTTAGGGTTAGGGTTAGGTTTAGGGTTAGGGTTAGGGTTAGGGTTAGGCTTAGAGTTAGGGTTAGGGTTAGGGTTAGGTTTAGGATGAATGAACACCGCAAGAACAATTCAAGATTAGGGTTAGGGTTAGGGTTAGGGTTAGGGTTAGGGTTAGGGTTAGGGTTAGGATGAATGAACACTACAAGAACAATCCAAGATTAGGGTTAGGGTTAGGGTTAGGGTTAGGGTTAGGGTGAATGAACACCGCAAGAACAATCCAAGATTAGGGTTAGGGTTAGGATTAGGGTTAGGGTTAGGGTTAGGGTTAGGGTTAGGGTTAGGGTTAGGGTTAGGGTTAGGGTTAGGGTTAGGATGAATGAACACCGCAAGAACAATCCAAGATTAGGGTTAGGGTTAGGGTTAGGGTTAGGGTTAGGGTTAGGGTTAGGGTTAGGTTGAATGAACACCGCAAGAACAATCCAAGAATACGGTTAGGGTTAGGGTTAGGGTTAGGGTTAGGGTTAGGGTTAGGGTTAGGGTTAGGGTTAGGGTTAGGATTAGGGTTAGGGTTAGGGTAAGGGTTAGGGTTAGGGTTAGGGTGAATGAACACCGCAAGAACATTCCAAGAATAGGGTTAGGGTTAGGGTTAGGGTTAGGGTTAGGGTTAGGGTTAGGGTTAGGGTTAGGGTTAGGGTTAGGATGAATGAACACCACAAGAACAATCCAAGAATAGGGTTAGGGTTAGGGTTAGGGTTAGGGTTAGGGTTAGGGTTAGGGTTAGGGTTAGGGTGAATGAACACCGCAAGAACAATTCAAGATTAGGGTTAGGGTTAGGGTTAGGGTTAGGGTTAGTATGAATGAACACTGCAAGAACAATCCAAGATTAGGGTTAGGGTTAGGGTTAGGGTTAGGGTTAGGGTTAGGGTTAGGGTTAGGGTTAGGGTGAATGAACACCGCAAGAACAATCCAAGATTAGGGTTAGGGTTAGGGTTAGGATTAGGATTAGGGTTAGGGTTAGGGTTAGGGTTAGGGTTAGGGTTAGGATGAATGAACACCGCAAGAACAATCCAAGATTAGGGTTAGGGTTAGG